>NC_041397.2:37434272-37586772 GCF_900747795.2 Erpetoichthys calabaricus
ACGTTCACAGGTTGGATCTTGCCCTGGAAACATTTTCAACAATTTTAAATGAGACAGATGTGCTCGATATATATTTTAAGTTGAATAATTGTATGCTTTGCATATGGAGCTTGAGTGAATTCTGTGCATTGCTACCTTCCGCTCCTTTTCTTAGATGTTGAGTGACAGATCCTTTTCCCATTGTACTCTTGGATCTTTGAAAGGAAGGGACTGTAAAATGGTTGTATATATTGTGGAGATTGTGTGAAAGAAATGTGTTTCTGGAAAGTTAAATTTGGAGTGTAATTGTTCGTAGGATGCAAAGACGTTGTCTATGTACAGATCTCTAAGTGATTTAATCCCGAATGTTTTCCAGACATTAAAAACTGCATATGTTTGAGAGGGTGGAAAAAGGTGGTCTTCATGCAGAAGGGCCACAGATAAAAGCTTCTCTGTCTTAAAATACTTCCTACATTGGTTCCATATTCTGAGTGAGTGAAGCACAATTGGGTTGTTAGTATATTGGTGATGACTTGTACTTATTGGGGTGCAAAGCAAGGAATATAAAGAAGTACTGCAAGATTTTATTTCTATTGTGGACCAAGCCTGTGTATGTTCATCTATTTGTGTCCATGTCCATGTTTTTACAGCTTGTATATTTGCTGCCCAGTAATAAAATTAAAGATGTTAGGTAGAGCTATGCCACCTTCTGCCTTAGGTCTTTGTAGGGTCGCCCTTTGGATACGTGGATGTTTTGAATCCCAAATAAATGAGGTTATGGTTGAATCTAATTTCTCAAAAAAATGATTTATTATGTACAGTATATTGGAATGTTTTAAAATTAAAAAAGAATCTTAGGAAGGATATTCATCTTAACAATGTTAATTCTTCCAGCTAAAGTGAGAGGAAGGGTTGACCATCTATGCAAGTCTTGCTTAATTTTTCCATACAGATGGCAAAATTTTGTTGATAAAGAGATTTATGTTTACTTATGATGTTTACCCCTTGTTTTTTAAACTGATCAGCAATGATAAAAGGGAAGGTGTCCAATCTAATATTGCGTGCTTGAGAATTCACTTGAAAGAACACACTTTTATTCAAATTAATTCTGAGACCAGAAATCTTTTGAAATTCTGTTAGTGCTGTTAGGACTGCAGGCACAGTATTTTGTGGATCTGATATATACAATACCATAATATCTGCATATACAGAAATTTTCTGTTCAAGTCCTTCTCTGATAATTCCCTTTATCTCATAAGCATTTCGACAGTGAACTACCAGTGTCTCAATGGCGCTTGCAAAAAGCAATGGTGACAAGGGTCATCCTTGTCTAGTACCACATTCTAGTTTAAAGTAGTCTAAATTAATGTTGCTAATACAAACTGAAGATTCTGAACTAGTATATTGTAGTTTGATCCATGCACATATGTTTGGGCCAAACCCAAATTTCTCAAATGTAGTGAAAAGGTAGTTCCATTCAACCATATCAATTGCTTTTTCTGGATCCAATGATAATATCATCTCCAGGGTGTTAGACTTTGTCTGTGAATATATTACATTAAATAGGCGTCGAAGATTGAAAGCTAAGTGTCTTGACTGTAATAAATCCAGTTTGGTCTTGTGATATTACTGAAGGAAGCACTTTCTCAATCCTTCTAGCTAGGACTTTGGAGAGTATGTTAACATCATTATTCCAAAGTGAAACTGGTCTGTATGATGCACATTGCAATAAGTCCTTATTTTATTTAGGAAAGATGGTAATTAATGCTTGGTGAAATGTTTGAGGTAGAATTTTATTGTCTCTAGCTTCTGTAAATGTTGCTAATAAAAAGGGAGCTAGCTGATTTGAGAATTTTTTATAAAATTCGGCAGGGTAGCCATCAGGGCCTGCTGCTTTCCCACTCTGAACTTAGTTTATAGCATCCAATAATTCCTCTGCACAGAGAGTATCTATTTGTGGTATCTGTAATGCACCCCGAAATGCTTTAGATTGTGTCTTATCTTTTTTAAACTCAGTTGAATATAAGATCTTATAGTAGTCTCTTAATGTGTGCATTATATTTTTATTGTCAATGATTTTGTCTCCGTCTGTGTTGGTGAACTTCCTGCTTGTGGATTTGTTGAGCTAAGATCTTATTAGCTTTCTCTCCATGTTCATAGTAATGATGTCTTGATTTAAAATGAGTTGTTAAGTTTCTTTAGTTAAGAGGTTGAGTTGTGAATGCAGAGCCTATCTTTTCCTATGTAGTGCCTCACTTGGACACCTGGCATGTTCTTGATCTATTCTAGTATTTCACTGATTAGCTACTGATACCTTCTTGGTTTCAAATTTATTTCTGTGGGAAAGATATGAGATAATCTGTCCTCTTAAGGGAGCCTTCAGGGTTTCCCAGAGTATTCCTTACAGAAACCTCAAAGGATGTATTTTTCTCTAAAAAAAATTGATTTGTTTGGATATAAATTCTGTACAGTTCTCATCTGCTAAGAAAAGTGGGTTAAGATGCCATCTGCGAGATGAGTATGTGGGGCATAATGATTTTAGCTCCAAGATCAAAAGGGTGTGGTCGGAGATAACAATAGCATCGTACTTACAAGATTTAGTCGTAGGCAAGAAATTGTTATCTACAAAGAAATAATCGATTCTTGAGTAGCAATGGTGCACTGGTGAGTAGAAGAAATATGCTCTTGAGTTTGGGTTTAGAAATCTCCCGGGATCTGATAAGTTGTGATCAGTTACAAACTGTAATTGTCTTAAATGTCATCGCCCCTGTGGCAGGAGACCTATCTAGGCCTGGATTTAAAACACAATTAAAGTCCCCAGTCATTATAATTTTATGAGTGTTCACATTGGGAATGGATATAAATACATTTTGGATGAAGTCCCTATCACCCACATTGGATGCGTAGATAATTATCAAAATCACTTTACAGTTAAATAAATTACCCATGATAATCACATATCTGCCTTCAGGATCAGATATATCATCTGATACTGTAAATAAGACTGTTCTTTGTATAAGAATCCTACACCTCTAGTTTTCTTTGTAAAGCTGGAATGGAATATTTGGCCAGTCCAGTCTCTGTGCAGCCAAAACTGATCCTTGCTTAATAAGTGGGTCTCCTGTAAAAATACTATTTTAGCGTTTAGACCTGTTAGGTGAGAGAAAACTTTCTTTCTCTTTAATTCATGATTCAGACCTTTAACATTTCAGCTCACAAAGTTAACTGTTTGGTCAAGGAGACATTGCTTCTGAACTTTTGATGTCATTTTGTAGTTTTAACTGAAGAAAAGACAGCTTTGACCTTAATTTCCAATTTTCCCTGGAGTTATTTCCATAAAGCTTTATTTAGGGCGGAAGTGGTGTCTCTGAGGCTAAGGATCTGCACTGGTATCCAGAAGGTTGCCGGTTCAAATCCCCGTCACTGCCAAAAGAGATCCTACTCTGCTGGGCCCTTGAGCAAGAGCCTTAACCTGTAATTGCTCCAGGGGCGCTGTACAATGGCTGACCCTGAGCTCTGACCCCAAGGGGTATGCGAAAACTAACAAATTCCTAATACAAGAAATTGTATAAGGTGAAATAAAGAACAAAAAAAAAAGTGGCTGAGAAAGGAGAAGGATGTATAATTATGGTACCAGTATCATTGCAAGCGGATCAAACAGCTGGTAAGATTTTCACGATCGTATTTCAAAAAAGTGTCGGGATCAGTTTTCTTAGCTCTTTTTCTGCTTCTTCCGAGGCTGCATCTGATCTCGGCTTTCCATAAGCATTGTTTAATGTTGTAAAAAGTTTACATGTTTAAAGTTTAAATGTTTAGCAATTGTTGAGGATGAGAAATCAGGGAAAATACAAATGTGGTTATTTTCAAATATAATCTCTTGTTTCTGTCTGAGAAGTAACATTATATGAAATTTAGATTGTAATTTTTAGATTGTAATTTTTCTAAACGCACGATAAAGTACTATTTAGTGGTATTTGATCTGCGTATGTGGTAAGCTGCTGCTATCTTGGTGTCTGATTTGAAGTCTTCTCCAATAATATTAGAGAATAGATCAGCTACAGTTTCACTGGGTTTGGACCTTCACGATTCTCAGGGAGACCTTCAATTCTAATATTATTCCTCTGCATCCATCTTCCATTGCAGCAAGTCTGTCTCCGAGTATTTTCCATTCGGAATTTGCAGCCATTGCTTTTCTGTCATCAGTAGATGCCAGTTATTCGGCTATTTCAATTTGAGTCGTGAATGTTTGCTTAACATCTTCCAACTGAGCGCCAAGTGCTCTCAGTTTATTCTCAAACTTAGAGGCATTTTCCTGAATATATTCCTCAATTATTTCCAGCATACCTTTAAAGGCTGCCTCAAAGTGATTATTTACATGTTTCTCGTGGTCTTTAATATCCTGCAGCAACTTCTCATTTGTCTTGTGTATGTCCTTTATTTCTTTCCTTATATCATTTATATCACTTTTCCTTATATCATTTATTTCCTTCCTTATATCATTTATTTCTTTCCTTATATCATTTATTTCTTTATTTATATCATTCTTGTGCTCCTTTATGTCTTGAGAGGTGGGCATTGCAGCAATCATTACCTTCAGTTCGGACAGATCGTTTCGGTCTTCATGCTCTGTAGGTGAAGTGGCAAGCCCAGTTAAAGTTGATGTTCCTGTCTCGCGAAGAGTAGATGACAATGTGGAAGGCAAGGCCATTTTCAGATTAAATTAATCTTCTGGAATCAAGAAGCTATTGTGACCTGAATCACTTGCACATTCACTTTCATCTTTTGCTCTCGGCTGGAGACAATGCAGCCGTGCCAGGTCCCGGGAAATCTGTGCTTTCGCCTGTCTGTTCCAGTTCAGTCTCTGTAAGGCCGTACTTTGAACTTGGACTTGATGCCTGTCTAGGCTTAGATGACGCTTAAGCTTTCTTTTCCATTTCTTTCTGAGCCTCTTTCCTGCCTCTCATGTTTTATATGCTTGCATATACTGTAATAGAACCTCCTCGGGTTGGTTAAATACAGGATACCTAAGGATGATAAAAAATAAGAGAAAAAATAACACTGCTGCTAACGAGTTCTGCTTCAGACATCTATCTCCTGTAATAGACGAGACTAAATCCTACATTTTGTGTGTTACATCAGCCTTCTCTTGGTAGATCCTTGTCTTTGATGTTGACATGACCACTATCTGGTTTCCTGATGTGCATGAACAGGTTTCTGACATTTATTAACCTTTTTATACTTCTAACAATAGGTGCTATGTTTTAATATAAACAGTATACCAAAATACATAATTATTGTTACCTCCAAATTATTCTCTCACACAAATATTACTTGTTATATTTATTTTATAAATATAAATAAAACTGAATTGACTTGCCTTCCCTACCAAAGAACATTCCATGTCTGCAATCACAGTTTGCTTTTACAAGGTCTAGAATACCCAGATCTATCTACTCTTCCCTGCATGCGACCCTAATCCTTCACATTGTGGGCTGTGAACCAACATAGAACTCCTTGCAGATCCTTTGGAAAGAGTCCATCCAGACTATGTGGGTCACCAGCTCCCATACACTAACTATAAAACATGACTCCCATGCATACTACAAAAATTGGGTCTTGGTATCCCTTTTACTGCAAGGCACAAATTTAAGCAGAAAACAGATGAGCGTCAAATTGTGGATTCTTCTTATTCTGGTCCCTCTGTTTAGACCAATTTACACCCAGGTGCTTAAGGTTGTAGTCCTAAAAGAAGACATTATATACTGTACAAAATAAAGCAGTAAAGGTGGGATTATTGAGGTTCCGAAATCCTTACTTCTGATCTGTTGTAAACAAATAACATGCATGATGATTTTAATGGAAAAGGGACACTAATGAAATGGTAAATGTCCAAAAACTAGGCTATGTCATACCCTTCTTTTCATTTTTGTCTTATGTTCCCTTCTTGTTCTTGTTCATTTTTCCATTTAAGGGACATTTTAAAGGTAAGACCTGTTCTAAAACTGCAAGTTGCTGAGAAATTAATTAGTGCATCCTGTAATGCACTTTTTAACTGGTCTGCTTAAGGAAGACACTGATCAGTTGCAATTAGTTCAGAAAACAGCAGCAAAAATGTTAACTAGAAAAAAAAAATCTGAGCACATCTCACCAGTTATAGCATTGTTACATTGGTTACCAGTGACCTTTACAATTGTCTTTAAAATACTACTAATGGTATATAAAGCTTTATATGGAAAAAGATGATCTGATGTGGCAACCCCTAATGGGAGCAGCCGAAAGAAGAAGTGTATAAAGCTTTAACCCCTGTGTGGTATTCATATTTTAGTTAATCAGCTGGGTCTGGTACAGCTGAAGTGTTTTGCGGTTTTTAAAATAATAAAAACATAATTTTTATGACAAACTACTTAACATGTTGACTTTTTCTCGCATACAAACAATATAGTCCATTTAATATGTTTTATTTACTATTAAGCTGTGCTATTTCACATTTCTCAATGAAAGTGCTGTTCGAGTGTAGTTATAAAATTTGTTTTTTGTGTAGAAATCAATAATAATCAATATATAAGTGGATTATTTCATTAATATTGAACAAATATAAACCAGACAAGGTTTCTAGAGCTATTGATGTTTATTGTTTTGAACTGAATAAATTGTAAGGACTGTGAATTAGATGCTATATAGCGCCCAACCCGGCACAGACTACACAGAGGCACGTGTAAAAACACAACAAGACTTTTATTTTCTTCATCTGTGGGGCACGTTTTCCCCGTGAACCCCACAGGCAATACACAGTCACAAAGCACTTAAACCAGAACACACAACCCTTCTTCTAGTACCACCACTCCTCCCAGGCAACCTCGTCCTCTTCCTCCCAATTCTGGTGGCTGGCCCCTTTTATAGGCAACCCGGAAGTGTTCCAGGTGGGACTGAAGTTTTGTCCAGCTGGGCTGTGGAATCCATGCACCACCCCCTGGCGGCCACCCCAGCTCCCAACTGGGCTGTTGAGGACTCCATTTCCCATGGAGCCCTGCGGGAAACTGAGGCACCATTGTCACCCAGGGAGGCTGCCACCAAGCATCCCGGGGGAGGTACTGAGACACCTTTGGTTGCTCCCCCGGAACATACGTAGAAGGGTCACAACTTTCCTCTTGCAGAGACTGTAGCAACCTAGAATGATGAGAATGTTAGTTCTAAAGTCTACTAACATCTCTAAGTGTCTCTTTCCTCACACAAATATATATATATATATATATATATATATATATATATATATATATATGTATATATATATATATATATATATATATATATATATATATATATATATATATATATATATATATATTCAGGCCACTCACATATACTGTATATGTATAAATTCAAGCTCACTCACACTTACCTCTGGTTCTAGAATTGGTGGTCCTGCGGCTCCGGCACCCTCCTCCTGAATCCTCCTCACAATGGCTGCAGAGGCAGGGGTCCTTGGCATGTGTTGACTTCTCCGGATTTGAGGTCTTATCAGTTTCTTGTCCAGCTCTTGAAGAAAGAGTCTTCTTCTCTGGAACTTTCCTTTATTCCAGTTTGGATTTACTACCATCCAAATGACAAACACATTATAAGCAGAGATGTCCAAATATTAAAAAATATTACAAGTGGCAAGCATAGAGTTCTTCGTTTGCAACTCTAACCACTTGCTAACTTATCCAGGTTATCTATTCCTCCTTTTGTGGCACTTTAAGCCATAATGATTTGTGGTTTGTTATGCTCCCTGCCACAGATTTTGTGGTCCTTATGAAGAGTGCTCATAAGAACCACATTTTTTCCTTTTCTTGGGATGTAAGACATCAGAAACTTACTTGAATTGTCAGGCTTGTTCTTTATAGTTATCAGCTGAGATGGGAGCTCTGGCTTGTTTTTTCTTATTGTTCCTTGTCAGCTTTCCCTTCAAGAGTTCCTATCCCAACTTGTGCAAAGTATAAAAATTGTCACATGTGTTGTGACCACAGAGTCCCTGTGCCATTCCAGTACAACCCACATCCTTTGGTTTTTCTAAGGCTTTCCATTGTATACCTGCATGTTCTATCCCTATGATAAAGCAGCTTCACATGAGAAGCCCAAAACTCGATTCCATATTGGCAGGTTTAGATGGCATGTACTGCCTGAATGGGAAGCGGCCCCAAAATGGTATAAGCTGCTCATCAACAGTAACACTGGTTCTAGGGTTGTAGCATAGCCAAAGGTATTCAAACCACTTGTCCCACATTGACTTAATTGCAGCTAGCTTGTCTGGTTGGGTGTCTCACTTATCAAAGTGGATAATCCTGGAAATATTGTGAATGTCTTTCAGAGATATTGTTGTAAAGAAAAGTTCTTGGACATTTTCTGAATTCCACAGGGATTCAGTGGACTTCCCTCTGGATCTAAAAATACCAGCAAGTATAAGTATGCATGTAAATTGGTTTGATCCTTCCACCTCTCTCCAAAAACATGCCTCCCCTCCAAATTAGTGCATTTCAGAATGGCTTTCTGGATGGTGTCTTGAATAAAAAGTTCAAAAGAAGGTGTGATGTCATGTATATGCATGACTGCCCTCTGCATCAGTCCTGGTTGCATCTTTATCACAATGGCAGCAAGGCAGGGTGGCTCCTTCCGTGGACAAGAATACCATTCAATTTCTTCATTTATTGACATCCATATTTCTCTGCTTGTCTGAGAGTCAGTTCTGACCTCTTGTTCAAACTCACTGTCAGACTCCTGAATTGACAGAAACATGATCCCCGTATTCTGAAAATTTTTCATTTTCCGAAGTGAGCACTCCCTCCACATTATCTTTTCTGTCTTCTAAAATGATGCCGAAGGCCACCTGAGCAGAGATTTTCTTTGCCATACTGGATTGTTTTTGAAAAGAAGCCACATACACAAAGCTATTTATTTGTTGTGTCCCTCCCCAATTCCCTTTTGAAAATAAATTAGAATGATTGGTCTGATGAGATTAGGGATTGTACATGAATGGGAAAGTTATTGTTGGAGGTTGGATGGCCATGGAGGAATTAATGGGAGTATTCATGGTTGAGCGTGATGTAAATGATTGGTATGATAGGATTATGTTTGGTGCATTTGGAAGCAATGCTTCTAAAGTGGTGTTATTGTTATCTTACAGACAGTTTCCAGACATGCATTGGTCCAAGGTATTGTTGGAGGCTGGATGGGCATGGAGAAATTGATGGTTGATGGTGATGTAAATGATTGGTATGATGGGATTAGGTTTGGTGCATTTGGAAGCAATGCTTCTAAAGTGGTGTTATTGTTGTCTTACAGACCATTTCCAGACATGCATTAGTCTAAGGTAATGTTGGTAGTGGGAAGTGCATGGAGGAGTTGATGGGGGGTATTCATGGTTGATGGTGATGTAAATGATCGTTATGATTGGTGTCATGGTATTAGGTTTGGGGTAAGTGGAAACAATGCTTCTAAAGTGATGGTATTGTTGTCTTACAGACAGTTTCCACAACTGCATTGGTCACAAGTCTAGGAGACCCAATACAATCAAAGAAATGTAAATTTTGGGGGGACTGCCCCAGGCACTGTATATAATAGTGATTATTTGCATTGCAGACTCTGTGCTTGTAGCCAGATGTGTAGGTTGATCTTTGAGTTCCACATCAGCATAAGAGAACGAGGTGCGTGCCCTGTGTGAAGCAAGAGTGAAAACTGACACCCCCCAACAGGAAGACTCTATGAAATAATAATAAGAAAAGATTTACTATTTACAAGACGTTTCTATCTTTTTGATAAAATAAAAAGTGCAAAGCATCAACACAGAGAGTTTAGAGAGCCTTCAGTACAACTTCAAAAAACAGAAGGATCATGACACGCAACTTTGAATTGTCTGCCTTTAAAAGGTCACAGACAAGCCATGCCCCTAGAACCCTGGGCAGACCTAATAATGGGAATCAAAATGGCAGTATTTGAGGACTCAAAATTGAGTTCAAGATGCTACCAAACAAAACAAAAACATTGCAAATAAGCAGCATAGAATCAAATCATGACATCTGCTTTACTGAATTTGGGAATTTTGATTATTGGATTAGGATTTTATCATAGTTTATTTTTTAATTTTTGATTTATTTATCAATTAGAACAGAATGAGTGCAATTAACAAGTGCTTTTTTTCAAAACACTTTCTAAACACAAAGCTAATTTTACTCCTGTGCCAACAAAATGAAAATCAAAAAACTCCTAAAAGATAAAAAAGCTTTAAGAACTCCCACATGGCTCCTTAGCATCAACCAAAAAACAAAGTGTTCCGGGCCAAAATTTCTATTTTAATTTACTCTTAGACAATAGTAATCAAACACTAGGTGCTTTCTCCTCTTCCACTTTCAAGGATGACATCAGCCTGTGAGTACTGCAATTGCAGCTCTTTTTGATTTAAAAATTAATTATTGGCTATTTTTCCTTGCTTTTTTTAGTATTTAAATCTTTATATACTGTATTTTGAACTTTGGTTCCTGATTTTTTAGTTGTTTCTTATTGTACATAGAATCTTTTGAATTTTTATTTTGAATTATTCTTTATTGTATTTGTTTATAATTAGACATTTTAAATGTTTTTCCTTTTGTATTCCTTAATCTGTTTAATATATTTCCTTAAATAATATAAAATTTTCTTATATTTTATCCCAGGCTCTATAAGCCTCCAAAAGCCACAGGGCTAAGGCTGTCACATTTGTTGTCTTTGGCTTGCCTTGTTAAGGCATACCTTCTCGACACTTGGGTTTTTAATTTTTGTTTAATTCATTAGATATTAAGAACATTTGTTATTGTATGCTAGATTTTTCACAGTTTTTCTCTCACTTTTTTTCTATTTGTTGGAAATGTGAAGGGCATAAGCCTGCATCTAGAATTCTTTATTTCAAGCTACAGAGTTAGGCAGATCACAGCAGTTTTTTTTCTCCATTTCACATACAATTGCACAACAATGCAATTGTCAGCTGTAAATATTTATATTGTTCTATATAATTAAAGAAAGTCCTTTAAAAAACTTTACTTGAGTTTACTTTTAAAATGTATTTACTTGTGTAGTTGGAAGGATAGCATAGCAGACATCGATAACAATTAAAGAAGCTTTAAATTCAGACAATGACCCCAAAAATTTTTTATACCTACTTATTTCAAAAAGTACATTTCCATGTATAATGCCACACTGTTACAAAAAGGTACATGAATTATTACAGCGGCAAAGTACAGTTTAGTTTTATCAAGTTGGCTGAACCTGTACTAACAGCATTGTAGCCAGGAACTAGTTCTAAAACTGGCACCAGTCCTTTGTAGGGCACACCCATTGAGACATCCATACTCATGCACATCACTATGAGTGTTAAACTTAAACAGAATTTCTTTAGGATGCGCAAGGAATGACAGTGTATAAGAAAGAAAACCTTCACATTCATTGTTATGGTTCAGGAATGATTCTCATCCCTGGTTCAAGTATGTTTCCTTTTTATTTATTTTTTGTCTTTTAAATATTACTTTAGTACTAGGGTGTTCCATGTTGTTGTTTTCACTCTTTCTGCATTATATGTGTTGGATATTGTGTTCATAATTTTGCATTATTATGTTAATAATGTATGTATTAGTTTTTTGTATATTTTTTACATGTTCTTTGTTGTGCCTAAGGGGTGGGCCCACCTGACCCTTCATTTGGGCTACTGGCCCCAACATTATTTAAGAATAAGCAACGTTTACTATTGCTACCTTAGCATTGAGTTTTTTTTTCCTGTATTGTGGTTTGTGCTTTTGTACTGACAATTGGATTTTCTGGTTTGGACCTGTTCACATATTAAGGTACTGTTCTGTTTTTGAATTGGATTTGTTTGGTGTTCAATATTTTTGCACCTTCCTCTTTTTTGTGGCATCCCTTTTGAATCATTATAAAAACATTTCAATATTAATCTTGTTTTCTTGGACAAGACATTATGGTTTCCCTCTCTCTCTTTAAAGTTATTTTTTGAATTTAAAGTTTTTGTATCATATTTGGGCATGTGCAGGCCTTAAGCCTGCCTCCTCAGTTTGTGGCCTGGCTGCCTAAAATTGTTAGGCCTACTGTTTTGGTGCAGACCTATGGTGGAGCGCAGGTCTTAAGGTCTGTCACCCTTTTTTGAGCTTTATGAACATAGCATGATTAATGAAGGGTATCCATTGAATGTGCAAAGATCACACAGGTCGGGATTGGAACAATAATTCTGTACACACTAACTTCTCTTACAGTATATACAAAGAAATGTACATACCTGTGTCTACAGTTGTTTCTTTTATACTACTTTTTAAAACTTGCAATCAGAGAATGAAAATGAAAATTCTACTTGGATAACAAATTTTGTCTAATACTAATTACTTTGACCATCATTCAACAGGATATTTCCTGTAGTCATTCTCATTTTCAATGCCGCCACCTATCCCCAAGGTCCAATGATTTATCCTCCATGTTCATAAAATACATTTTATAAAGGAACAACAATCTGTCAGACTCGTGGTGGTTTCTAGACAAAAACAATAGTGATAGCAAAAGAGGAGAAAACTCACCAAACCACCAGTGCATACATAATGTATTGCAGAGGGACTGCAAATCCTAGGAAGAGGATGTTTGACACTGAAGCTTCGAAGCTTGTGTTGGTTTAATGAAGCTCACTGCTTTGAAGCAGTGTATCGAAGCTTTACATCCACGTGACTAATGACATCCGAAGCTTCAAATGTCACTGCAGCACCAGTAGCTTTCTGACTGCTTCAAATGTTTGTGCTGTTTTACATGCTGTGGAAGGGGATCTGAAACTACTGCTAATATTTATGCACAGAAGATATTGAATCAAATTAGGAGTCCGGAAGTGTGGAACCTGCTATCCAACAATAAAGTAAATATCATGCTATAGTATTCTTCTGTACTGGAACTTATAACGTGCCATTAATATTCTAGCCTTACTGTGGGCACATTCTCTAAACTTGCTTATGTTTGTCCAGTTCCACAAGCATTCTCTAAACCCTGTTACAATTCTCTTTGCCCTCTAGGACAATAATTCCCCAAGTACTAATGGAAAAATATTAATCTTTCACATTGCCTCAAAGCAAAGAAAAACTGACTTGATAAAGTAATTGCATAATTTTGAATTCATGGTGGTTTATAATGTATAGTAGCATCTCATTGTGCCAATGCATTTTTCTTGTTTACATTACTATAGTATCAGCCTGGGCCAGAGTCACCATCAGTATTAGAGGGCATTCCATCATACAAATGAGCAGTTTAGGGCCAGCTGTATGGGAGCTGATAAAACAGCAAAATAATTCCAACTAGTGTGGCAGCAGCAAGTGGTTCTTTTAAAGGTAGTGAGCTACCAAAAAGAGCCATGTGAAGAGGGAGAAGCCATTTTTACTTGGTGCAGGTGAGCACTGGTGCAGTGCTACAACTGCAATATTCATAATGGCAGCAAATTACATATTTAGGACTAATGACAGTATAATTCTTATAAGATCAAAACAATCTTGGGCTTTTAGTGTTTTAGTGCACCTGCCCAATAGTAAATATGTGATCAACATGGGCGAAGAACACTTGGGCTGTGTGGAGCTCATGGCTGCTGTGATTTCTGTAACTCACCAGATATCACTATTTTCAAAGCTTCGATGCATCAGATATTTTTCTGGCACAATCAGGAAGAACATTCAGAAGCTTCACAGACTTCATCCTCCCATCACTAGCAAATTCCTTTAGCCTATATAGGTCTGGAAGCAGTTCCTCCACGGTGATTGACAGGTGGCCCCGCATCTTGGAGAACCACCCACAAACTATATGAAACATAAAGACATATAAAGAAACAGTACATAAGTATTTTTTAAAAATAACAAAAACAATAATTCATTAAACATATTGAAACATAAAGACATACTGTATAAATAAACAGTACATACATATTTTTATACATATCTAGGGGGTTCCCCCCAGCTCGCTTTGCTCTCCACTTCGCGCCTCTGCCACTTGCGTTGTGAAGAGGGGGACTGAACGCACCCCAAGGAGACGTGGTCGCTCCTCTGAAAACCCCTCTTAAACAGTTATACAATGGGAAACAAATACAGTTTGTTTTTTACCTTTGCTCAATCAGCTGCTGGATTGCTGCTGCTGCTGCCATGCCATGTGATCTGCAACTCGTGTGGTGCTTTAAACATTTAAAAGCCTGTACAGCAGCTGTCCTACTCTTTGTATTCCCCGAGTGTGGTTAACTCTTTTAGCACAAAGTCTTGTCTCGCGGGATGTGAGTTCTTGATATTTTTTAGTTTATAATTTAAAAAACAGAATACGAATCTCAAAATCTAACAACATCACATTAAAGTTCGATAAACTCTGAAAAGAATGATACCAAACATATATATGTAGGTTTTAAAATAAGCCATATTTAAAGCATGACAAAAAACATGACAAAAAACGTCACATAAAATCGTTGCACTTTTAGGCTTAGGATTTTATATATAGAAAGTAGACAAAAACAATAATACATTAAACATATTGACTAAACTACAAATGAATGGAATATTATTAAAAGAATTAAGCATAAGTAATTCAAATTGAATAATGAATGAAAAAGGCAAAAAACATAAGCCAAGTAAGGAACCCTGCCCAAAACATAGCAAAACATAATTATTGTAACTACAATGCCATTATTATCTCTGTCTATGCTGTTATTTATTTTGTATCTGAAACTATCAGCATACTGTATATACAGTAACTTTCAGTTGGCAGCTCATTATGACTGTTTATTTTATGGACTTCATTTCTATAGAAATTGATATTTTCATAGATACTAACCGAGATAAATCATTTCATATATCTAACAATGGAAAGAGATAAATCATTTTATACATCTAGCAATAGCAAGTTCGAATGGCATCAGTAATAATTATATAGAATTCTAAGACTGATCAAAAAACATGTATGATCTCCCAATGCTTTTCTCTATAAAAAAAAAGTTATCATTACAAACAGAATTTAGTCTTTTGAATATAAGATCAAGAAAACAAGTTTAATGTCACACAATTACTATTATCAAAACAGACATGAGGTTAATATGATTTTTGCTGCACAAATGCACAAAAAGAAAGGGCAGAATTCAATTACTGATATTAACAACATCTCTGTTTAAAAACTCTTTAAAGCAAATTTTCAATCACAGTTAAGAAACGGAAAGGCTTACCAGTACTAGTGTCTTTGCTTCTATTTTCCAGGTTAGTGTTTGTAATTTTTATTAGTTCATTGCATTTAAAAACTTCTCAGTATTTAGTTTTTTCCCTTAAAATATCTTTGTTCACCCCTATTTCTTTTCTTCTCCTGGGCCTTTAATTGATACAATTCAGGTCTCCTTTTGGCCCTGTACCTTACATGCTGGGGTATATTGCATGACTTTGTGATATGGATTTTAATAATGGGTCTTCATTTAAAAAACATAAAGCCAGTTGTAACCCTATGGTCAGAAAATGGTCAACAGATTCTGGCATTACTTAACAGAAGTCAGTCCATCAACCAAATCTTTCATCCAAATGTGTTACCAAAAGAGGCATGTCAGAAACTGAAACCTGTCATTCCTCATCACCAGTGTGCCACCTCTGACTTCTACAGCTTACCAAATACCATGGTGACCTTTCATTCATGTTCAAATGAATTCTAATGAAATAGTAAGACATCTAGAGCTCAAGTATGCGTTATAGCTGTCTTAAAGCTCCAGGAAAAGACATTTAAATCCGTGATCTGTCATTCTTAGAGTAGAGTTTGCATATTCTCCATGTCTTTGCAAGGGGTTTTCTCTGAATATGACAGTTATTCTCCGACATATGTGTATGTTGGGTTATACAATAACTCTTAAATTTCCCAGTGTAAACAAGAGTGTGATTGAGTGTGCCCAACGACAAACTGGCATCCAGGTCAGGTTTGGTTCCACTATGAGCCTTATGCTGCCAAATTAGGCTTCCCTTCTCTTGTCAACATGACCCATAAATTTTATTGAGCAGATTCATAAAATGGAGTCTTATAATAATAAAAAAATGCATTTATATGGTGTATGATTATTATTATACATTATTATAACTGAAATAAACAATCTGGTGTGGTGAACAATGATTTTACTAAGTGTGTATTGATTGTGATAATGCTTGGTTTAAAACGTAGTGACAGAGGAAATGAAAGCATCTGAAAAGCTTTGTGGTTGTTCAATAGTGACCTACACGATTGAAATATTTTTTTAGTGCTATTGAAGCCTCTTTTAAATATAGTATAAATCACTAATTAATGCAAAACTGTGCTGCAGGATCTCCAAATTTATATTTATGCATCTGGTTAAGTGTAAATGAAGAAATATATAACTCTTTAACCCCATGTACACTTTTCAGCAAAAGATAATATGGGAAGAGACCAAGAAAATTGAGTGTCAGTTATCCAAATATCTTCAGAGTCATGGCTTATGATGATTCCTTTGTATAAGCATTGCACAGCAGGAAATTAACAAATGCGCATTAAAAGATAAAAAAAACACATTTCTAATATTTGCCTAAGAAATTGCTAAAGTTGAGAATGATTTCCATGTATTAGATAAGATTATAATGTAATATGCTGTGGATATTGTCATTTTAGTAGTGAATGACCATGAAATGCAAACTATTAAAGTATTTTTAATAACAAAATATATAATCAACTAAGCAAAGTCATGTATAACACAAAATAATGTAATAAATGTTTAATCCTTGTGCTTGATGAAACGTCAAAATGAATAAGTGTATAGGGAATATTTACTCGCCATCTGGCGTAATTGGATAAAAATTCCAAATGACAAAATCAAAATAGTAATCGTCCATGCAGATCACACATCAATTAAACTACAACTCACAGTATACAATTATAGAGCATGATCAAAATGTGAAAATGGAATATGCAGGCACTTCAGACCCATTTAAAAATAAAGTCTTACAGTATGCATTAGTATCAAAAACCCAAAATAGTAAAACTCAATAGCACTTGAGAAGAGAATAATAGAAGGTATGATACTGTGAGTGGTACTTCTATAAATTAGCTGAAAGCCGATATGCCTCTGATATCAATTTATAAATCCTGATAAATTTTAGAATGTTTGATTACCTAATATCCATTTGAGTAGAGTAACTCGAGGTTAATTAAATTGTGGAATTTAAAATGAATTTCCTCAAAAAATGCAACTTAACATAGTTTATTGATTTAAATCCAACCAATTATTCTTATGATTGAATTATTCAAACAAATTAGTTCACATTTGTAGTAATTCAAAAAATTATTTAATGCATCCTAAATTAAACAAGAAATTGTTTTACAGTAAATTGAACACAATTATGTGAAAAATCACTCATCTCAATAACTGAATACTCTATAATTTCATGAATTGCATTAGTCTCGCCAGTAACTGTAATATAAGCAACATGCATGGGAAAAATAAATACTTATTTCAAATTATTCATAAATATTTTGAAGTTTAGAAAAATTAAATTGTCATAACATGTGGTGAATTTTAGCACGTTTTAAATGACAACAACACATACTGTATTGACCTTGATAAATAATTTTAATTTGCTTAAACTGTTAGGGTTTATGATGTAAGAAAATAAAGAAAAAACCCGAAGCACAAGGTAATTTTGTTGCAGAAAGAGCAGCAAAGATAACTGAACATAATGATAAAAAGCTAGATAGTATGCAAAGCCCTCAGTTTAATTAACAAACAGCAGGAATTACAGTAAAATCAAAAAGGACATTGTTTGTCACATGAGGATATCTGGATTAAAAATGTTAAAACATTAGCTCCTTGTTCAGCTCAACAACTATTTTAATAAGCAAAATGTCAGTGAAAACGAACACTTGAAAATTACAGTAATGGACAGAAATGGGACATGAAGTTGATCATTATAGTGTAAAATGAACTGTGCGTTGTAAAAACATCCATGATCCTAAGCAAGGTGCATGGAGGGATGACACCTTATAATCTTGGGGATCCCAATACTATCTTTAAGGAGATGTAAGTGGGCATCTGTCTCAGAATAATTGACATATGATGTGCATCTTTTGCAGTAGTTTAGAAGTTGTAGAACCCATCTGTTTGAAAACAAATTCATGCAAAACAACATCCACTGACAAAAGTCTGCATCTGTCTTAAGAGAAACATTTAACTCTGGCAAACAGATTACACTTTATCTACAAAAAGATGAATGACTCCTAGGTAATGCTTTATCACCAGCTGTGGTCTGCAAGCTGTCGAATGGCAACAGCTGGCAGTAAATCTACCTGTTACTCACTTGTCAGTCTGTGTTCACATTGGACTTTAGGTTAAGTTAATTGTTTTATGAAAACAAATTAGTGAAGAACCAATATTACTCTTCAAAGGACAAAATCTCACTGGTTTAAATTTAGCTTTTTCTAATGCAGACTGTTCGATTGTAAATTGATACACAATTCTTTGAAAAGTAAGTTCTTCTACTTCAGTTTACATCCTTTACTAATTGTCTAATCCTTCCACACACAAATAAAATACGTGACAGAAAGTCTAAACCCTCAAATGTTTAAAACAGCACTTAGCTTGACTTTAAACGCTGGTTTAACATTTGTTATTGCACAAGAAGGCAGCACACCATCAGAATAGTGAATGCACAAACCTTTCCCAGGCTCTTTTGTTATTGCTGAGTTCTTGGTTCTTCAGCAGCACGCAGGTGGCTTGTTTTGGAGAAAAGGTCGAAAGGCTGGATAGCTTGATGAGCTCTTGTATGACAGCACTTGGATTTTAAACTATTGTGACAGCTAGACAGCAGGAAGCAGGGTAGGTTAGCAGCTGTTATGCAGTCACCCTAAATACCCATCCTGCTCCAGCTTTATCTAAAATTAAACAATTCTAGGAATTGTTGGTTATACAGTATATACCTACTCTTCAGAGTTTGGATGGGTTTGGGTGTTAACACTTAATACAGAACTTATGGTCTTATAGCCCATGCAGCATCTAACATTACTACTGTAAGCTGAAAATATTTTTATATGTGTGTATAAAAGCAAGAGGCAGTGGATTTATCTATAAATGTGGTACTGTAATATAGAAAAAAACAGAATATACACATGTGCAAAACCCTATACAGCATCATCATTGCAACATATTATTGATTATATTTACTGCTTATTACAACAGTATGTGTCGCTTATTAAAAGTAACCTTTCTCCTTAGAAGTTTTCAGTTTTTATTGTTATATAACTTAGAACCTAAGTGGATTTAAGTGGATTTTTTGACACTGATCAACAGTAAGAATTAAAAAAGAATTCTGCAACATGATCTAAATTAACTACAAATCTAAAGCACAAATCAGATAAGTATCCACCCCATTCATAACAGTATTAAGTATATCCATCTTTGGTATCAATGAGAGAAAAGTACATATTAGTTACATAATAATCTATGGCACTATAATTGAGGTCCATTTTCTTAGAAGAATTCCCAGGTTAAAACTAGGTAACACAGCTAGTGCTTATACAAACAATAATACATTTGCAAATCTTTCTGAAAGCTTCTGTTCACTTTGTCATTATGGGTTCTTAAGGCAAATTTATCCATTAAAATTAAAATCTACAACACAAAATATGTGCAGAAGTAAATGGGTCTGAATATCTTCTGAACCCACTATATAATGTATACTTGTTTTTAATATGGGGACTTTATGATAGTGCAGTAGTTAGCTCTACTAGCTCTCAGTTCCTAAGTTTTGTGTTAAAATTCAGGCCCTGGAACTGTTTATGAGATGTTCTACTTTTGTGTATATGGAATTTCTCCAGGTCCTCCAGTTTTATGGGCAGCTTATGTTGACTAGCAACTCTGAATTAGTCTGTGTGATTGAGCGGGCCCTGTGATAGAGTACCATCCAGACAAGGTTGGCTACTGATACAAGGATAATCTCTGGCTCTCTGTGACTCTGTATTAGAATAATCAATCTGGGAAAACTGAATGAATGTTTAATATGTTCTTTAAGGAATTAAATACTAAACATAGAGTACTACTAAACATGTAAACTGCTAATGTTGCAAAATTAAATTTGAATGTTATCTTTATATTAACAGGACCATATTGGCCTCCGGGGAAAGTATAAACATGGGTTTCCTTAGTGCTGAACTAAGGCAGATTTGCATTTATAAATCCTATGAGGATTTCTGCTTTCCTACAGCTACTGTATATAATGAAAAAAAAAATGTTAAAAATCTTCCATTTGTGTGGGCCTCACTATTGTAATATAAAAACAGTCACATACAAGGCACAGATGACTGCAGCAAAGTTCACAATCCAGCTTGAACAGCACCCATGATATCCATCTATACCGTTGTCATATCTCTGAATTTGATTAATTCAATACTGGTTTACTGGGGATTAGAATTTATCCCATGGGTACAAGGTGCAGATAGGATGCCAGTGTATTGCAGTAAACACTCATCCACTTTGGGACCAATTTAAAGTCCCCTTCAATCTAATACATATGTTTTCAGGGGAGGAAGCCAGCGTCTCCATGGAAAACCCAGACAAACTTGAGGGGAACATGTAAACATCACACAAACATGTGCAAGATTAGAAATTGCAACCAGTTTCTTGGATTGATCATGTTTCTATTTAGTCTAAATTAAAAAAAAAAGCTTAGGATTTGCAGATATTCTACATTTTGGAAATCAATCTGAATCTGAATTTCAATCTGAATTGAAAACGATTTTTTCCATACTAAGAAATGATTTTCAAAGATATTCAGAAATGTAAAAATTTTGAACTCCTCCTATAACCACTACCACTAACTAAAAGATACATCTGGTATTTTTCAAATTTATTTCCTCACAATATGGCATATATTAATTTGGCACATAAAACTGTGTACTGCAGTGAATTGTTTTTTATACATTTTAAACATTACTTGTTTGTTCTTGCAACTTACAATGGGACTACTGGATACATGGGTCCATATGTGAATAAAAAAGCCTTGAAACTTACCAAATGCATCCACTTTGAAGCAGCAAAGACTTTGATTAAGAAAATATGCCTTCTGCTTTAATGAGGTATCCTTGCGATAAAAAGAGGAAACTAGAAATAATTATTTTATGACGGATTCTTGGAACTAGTTTTCTTGAGGTAAGAAAAGCCAAGCAAAATGACACCTTTTATTGGCTAACTAGAAAGATTACAATATGCAAGCTTTCGAGGCAACTCAGGCCCCTTCTTCAGGCAAGATGTAATACAGAAACTGAAGATTCCTATGTTATATACACACTCTAGGACAAGAAACAACATTGGTAAATCTTTAAATGAGAGATTTTGTATGTAAAAAATTAATAGATTCATTCAGGCTAGGGTTAATTTAGCAAGAGAGAAAAGAACAATGTATTGTCAAGATCTCTGGATAAGATAACTGTCCAACAAAGTCTTTTGAAGTTTGTAATGAGTTTTTCAAAACAATGTGGGTCTGTAGACAGGTTGTCTGTCATTCTGAGAGATGTAAACAATCCTCATATCTGGCCATAAAACTCTTGTCTTTATTCAATCCATGTTGTAAAGTATTAAATTTTAGCATGAGTTTAACTTCCCATTCTTTTCTCTCTTGCTGTGTTTTGAAGTTGCCCATAAGCACTGTGACCTTAAAGTCCTTCTCACAGTGTCCATGGCTGTTGAAGTGGGCCGCCACAGGAACATCTGTGTTGCCATGTTTAATGTGGAACCTGTGTAAGTTCATTCTCTGGCGGAGTGTTTGTCCAGTTTCTCCACATAGAGTGCAGTGTCAGGACATTTCATGCAGAAAATTAGGTAGACTACATTAGATGATCTGCAGGAAAATGATCCCTTGATGTGATGTTCGAGTCGGCAGTGTGGTATAACTATACGGTCTGTATCATAGATGTGGGCGCATGTTTTGCATCTTTTCTGTAGGCATGGAGATGTGCCATTTTCTGTTGGTTCACTTAGGGAGCCTCGGACAATTAATTGTTGAAGGTTTGGTGGTTGTCTGTATGCCAGGAGGGTAGGTTCAGGAAATACATTTTTCAGTGTTTGGTCATTGTTTAGTATTGGCTGAAGTTCTTTTATAATTTTTCGAAGTGTTTCAAGATGTGGGTTGTAGGTGACAACAAGGGGGATGCGATCCTTGTTGTCTTTGTTTTTATATTCCAGAAGGTTGTCTCTGGGTATGGCAGTAGCTCTTCTTATTTGAGTGTCTGTTGTTTTCGGGGTGTAACCTTGTTTGATGAAATCTTGTCTGAGCTCCTGCAGTTGTTGATCCCGGTCTGTTGGGTCTGAGCAAATACGATTGTACCGTATTGCTTGGCTGAAAATAATGGAGCGCCTTATATGCTTGGGGTGGAAGCTATCATTTTTCAGGTAGGTCCGTCTGTCTGTCGGTTTGTGAAAAATAGAAGTTACAAGGGTGTTGTCTTTCAGTTGAACGGTGGTGTCAAGGAAGCTGATTTCTGTTTTTGAGTAATTCAGCTTCAGCTTTATGTTGGGGTGAAAACAATTATATTCATTATGAAAATGGAGGAGGTCCTTTTCACTGGCAGTCCAGATTATGAAGATGTCATCTATGTAACGGAGATACAACATTGGTTTTACGATGCACATTGACATGAAATCTTCTGCTAAACATGGCAACACAGATGTTCCTGTGGCGGCCCACTTCAACAGCCATGGACACTGTGAGAAGGACTTTAAGGTCACAGTGCTTATGGGCAACTTCAAAACACAGCAAGAGAGAAAAGAATGGGAAGTTGAACTCATGCTAAAATTTAATACTTTACAACATGGATTGAATAAAGACAAGAGTTTTATGGCCAGATATGAGGATTGTTTACATCTCTCAGAATGAC
Source organism: Erpetoichthys calabaricus (assembly GCF_900747795.2). NCBI lineage: Eukaryota > Metazoa > Chordata > Cladistia > Polypteriformes > Polypteridae > Erpetoichthys > Erpetoichthys calabaricus. Next base: position 37,457,169 of record NC_041397.2, read on the forward strand.
AGACAACCTGTCTACAGACCCACATTGTTTTGAAAAACTCATTACAAACTTCAAAAGACTTTGTTGGACAGTTATCTTATCCAGAGATCTTGACAATACATTGTTCTTTTCTCTCTTGCTAAATTAACCCTAGCCTGAATGAATCTATTAATTTTTTACATACAAAATCTCTCATTTAAAGATTTACCAATGTTGTTTCTTGTCCTAGAGTGTGTATATAAACATAGGAATCTTCAGTTTCTGTATTACATCTTGCCTGAAGAAGGGGCCTGAGTTGCCTCGAAAGCTTGCATATTGTAATCTTTCTAGTTAGCCAATAAAAGGTGTCATTTTGCTTGGCTTTTCTCTACATTCATAATGGCTAACACGGTACAACACCCTAGTACTACAGATATACAAGACACCGAAATGTACCGCTACTACATGGAACTGAAGACCCGGTGGAAGAAACTGGCACACATGGACAGCGACATCTTCTTCTTAACTAAATGCAAAAAGGAAAATCTTATCCCGAAAGGCATCATGATAAGGAATCCAACCATTCACACTTATAATACTCGGTTTGCAGAGCAACTTTGTTTTAGGACATCTGCAAGGATAAGAAACCACTTAATCCAAATTATCTACAACATCAAGAAGAACACGCAAAGAGAGATCCAAGACCTCATCCTGCTCCTTGGAAATGACAGGCAGGAGATGGTAAAGGAGCTCCATTGCTATTACAAAAGACTCCAGAAACTCCTTATTGTTAACAAAAAGAAAAAGCTGCATAGACTACGAGAGAAAGCTGGACACTTAATAGCAAAAAACAAAGAGCAACAGACCTGCATTGTTAATCTCTCCTCATACACACCAAATGAAGCAGAGATGTCGGTACTTACAAAGGGACTCTCATATTGTCCTGCAAAGCCCATTGACAACATCAGACTCTGCAGTGATATGGAAGAATTCTTCAGAAAACTCAGACTAAAAGAATTTTTCCACAAGAAAGAAAACAGTAACACACAGGAACCAACAACAAGCAGTTACAACAACCCCACCAATAAATCCACATGGACACCAGAAGCTGGCAGAAACTCTACCCTGGATAATTATATAGACTGCTTCCGACAGAGAGTGAAAACAGGAATCTTAAACAGGCAACAAAATCGGATAGAAAACATTACTAGGGATGAGCGGAGAGCCATACATTCACTAAGGGAAAATACAGAAATCATTATCAAACCAGCAGACAAAGGGGGTGCTTTAGTCATCATGAACACGTCAGATTACATACAGGAGGCACAAAGACAATTGTCCAATACTATGCATTATCACAAACTGCAAGAAGACCCAACAGATCTCTACAAAAAGGAACTAAAAAAAATAGTAAGTAGCTTTCCTCTTGACATCAGGGATCATGTAAACAGTTTAATTCCTGAGAACCCCAAAATGGGTTACTTCTACATGCTTCCTAAAATCCACAAAGAAGGGAACCCAGGAAGACCTATAATCTCAGGAATTGGCTCCCTTACAGAAAATGTTTCAGGTTGGGTGGAGCAGATCCTTAAACCCCTCACCCGTAACACAACCAGCTACATCCAGGACACCACTGACTTCTTAAAAAAACTGTCTGCTTTAGGCCCCTTACCTGAGGGAACCTTACTGGCCACAATGGATGTTGAGGCACTTTACACTAACATCCCCCATGATGATGGCATATTGGCATGTGAAATGTACCTCAAACAACATGATTTACCCACAAAGTCAGTAATAGAAATGATAAAATTCACTCTGACACATAATCTATTCTCTTTTGGACAGGATTGCTACTTACAACAAATGGGGACTGCAATGGGATGTCGGTTTGCACCTCACTATGCAAATCTTTTTATGGCAAAATTGGAGGAAGATTTCATGTCAATGTGCATCGTAAAACCAATGTTGTATCTCCGTTACATAGATGACATCTTCATAATCTGGACTGCCAGTGAAAAGGACCTCCTCCATTTTCATAATGAATATAATTGTTTTCACCCCAACATAAAGCTGAAGCTGAATTACTCAAAAACAGAAGTCAGCTTCCTTGACACCACCGTTCAACTGAAAGACAACACCCTTGTAACTTCTATTTTTCACAAACCGACAGACAGACGGACCTACCTGAAAAATGATAGCTTCCACCCCAAGCATATAAGGCGCTCCATTATTTTCAGCCAAGCAATACGGTACAATCGTATTTGCTCAGACCCAACAGACCGGGATCAACAACTGCAGGAGCTCAGACAAGATTTCATCAAACAAGGTTACACCCCGAAAACAACTGACACTCAAATAAGAAGAGCTACTGCCATACCCAGAGACAACCTTCTGGAATATAAAAACAAAGACAACAAGGATCGCATCCCCCTTGTTGTCACCTACAACCCACATCTTGAAACACTTCGAAAAATTATAAAAGAACTTCAGCCAATACTAAACAATGACCAAACACTGAAAAATGTATTTCCTGAACCTCCCCTCCTGGCATACAGACAACCACCAAACCTTCAACAATTAATAGTCCGAGACTCCCTAAGTGAACCAACAGAAAATGGCACATCTCCATGCCTACAGAAAAGATGCAAAACATGCGCCCACATCTATGATACAGACCGTATAGTTATACCACACTGCCGACTCGAACATCACATCAAGGGATCATTTTCCTGCAGATCATCTAATGTAGTCTACCTAATTTTCTGCATGAAATGTCCTGACACTGCACTCTATGTGGGAGAAACTGGACAAACACTCCGCCAGAGAATGAACTTACACAGGTTCCACATTAAACATGGCAACACAGATGTTCCTGTGGTGGCCCACTTCAACAGCCATGGACACTGTGAGAAGGACTTTAAGGTCACAGTGCTTATGGGCAACTTCAAAACACAGCAAGAGAGAAAAGAATGGGAAGTTAAACTCATGCTAAAATTTAATACTTTACAACATGGATTGAATAAAGACAAGAGTTTTATGGCCAGATATGAGGATTGTTTACATCTCTCAGAATGACAGACAACCTGTCTACAGACCCACATTGTTTTGAAAAACTCATTACAAACTTCAAAAGACTTTGTTGGACAGTTATCTTATCCAGAGATCTTGACAATACATTGTTCTTTTCTCTCTTGCTAAATTAACCCTAGCCTGAATGAATCTATTAATTTTTTACATACAAAATCTCTCATTTAAAGATTTACCAATGTTGTTTCTTGTCCTAGAGTGTGTATATAAACATAGGAATCTTCAGTTTCTGTATTACATCTTGCCTGAAGAAGGGGCCTGAGTTGCCTCGAAAGCTTGCATATTGTAATCTTTCTAGTTAGCCAATAAAAGGTGTCATTTTGCTTGGCTTTTCTCTACATATATATATATATATATATATATATATATTATATATATAATATACACACACACATAAACATTTATATACATATACATATATATACATATCTACATATACACATCTACATATATATACACACATACATAAACACACACATAAGACTTACTGACTGAAACGGGCTTTCATTGACAATCATGTTACGTTATTTTTAAAATGTTTCCTTTTTTTTTCATAACCTCTTTAACACAGTACTTCTCCGCTGCGAAGCGCGGGTATTTTGCTAGTATATATATATATATATATATACATATACACACATACATGCAGTTTTAATAACACAGAAATCAATATAAACATTAACATCATTATCATATGAGAATATGAAGTAATATATAAGAAGCACATTTCATATAAATATAAATTATTAAACAGTAAAATCTTCTTCTGTAATTTGCTACCGTGGCAATTTGTGTGTCTGTCCAGGATTTTAAATGACCTGTAGCTCGCAAACCGTTTCACCTATACACTTGAAATGTGGTACACATATAGTACGTCACGTCTACTATCCGCTTTATGGGTGATGATCGTTTTACTCTTTTTATCTATATTTTATTTTATTGTAGAATCAACTCCTATCTGCGCACAGCAGGGCAGCCGTGGGCGGATGCGTATGGTGTATTCACTCCATGTTATCGTGCATTGCGCTGTCAGTGGTATTTTGATAAAAGAATTTGAACAACATATAAGAAGCGTATAAATTATTAAACAGTAAAACATTAACATTTAAGAAGTAAAGTTACATGAAGTACTACTGCAGTGCCTTCGGGTATACCTCATTTTTTGTTTGCCCATTACATGCTTAAATGTATACATTTTTTGGTGCACCTACCCGAGAACACGCGACATATAACCGAGCGTGGGAGAAGCATGGATTTTAAACACGCGTTGAGTTGATCTGCTGGTCTCCCTCGTGGAATAACTGTTAATGTTTGACTAAAATCTACAGCGAGTAAAACGACATTAACTCCTATTTTTTTTTTTACGATCTCTGAGATCTTGCTTTTTTCGGTTCAAGGCTTCATAAGCTCTTTTATGTTGTATGGTGTACTTATCCCAATCCATCATCTTTGAATGTTGCAAGACTTTCGCCTTGTATGTAGATCGGGGTAATTACATTCATTGCATTCCTAGTCTGAATCACAATCTGATTGTATGGGTGGTTACCTGGCACTGTACGGTTGCCACCCGTCCTTTAAAATACGGAATCGTGCCGCGTTTGAGAATGAAATTGCGCGTCCCGTTTTGAATCAATACTGGACGGGATTTATCCCGTATTTTTTTTATCATTTTTTTTTTAAAGCAGCATCTCATGCAAATCATCCCACACGCATTTTATGAAGATGCCTCCTTTCCTACTTTTGATTGGGTAATACTTGATGTCATCGTTAGTTTGATTGGTGTTTTTAACTGTCCAGTGAGGAGGGCGTGTCTTTTAAGTACAGTCTGCAAAGTGTTGGCACTGAGATGTGGCGTCAGCGCCATAGTTGAAGCCCCTAACGTTGCGGTCAGCAAGTCGGCTAACATCCGCCATGTGCCGTCTTTCAGTTGCGAGAAGCAGATCATAGAATGGTTGAAACTGTTGCCCCTAACGTTGCGCCACGGCGTGTGGTTCGTTTATACCTCGTGTCTTCTCATTAAACTTTTATCTCGCGAATATGTTATTGCAATCCGCAGCGGGAGCGTTTCTATAAACTTAATTTAAACTTACGTTTTACACCGTGCTTTGTTTCCCTTATGAACATGCTTGTATGCTTAACGCGCTCCGTTCTCAATTGTTTAATTAATTTTTTGCTCTTCACTGTTTGCGGCTCTTCCTCCATTTCCCCCTACTTCGTTCTTTTATCTCGCGAATATGTTATTGCAATCCTTAACGGGAGCGTTTCAATAAACTGATTGAAAATAGTTTTGCATTTACCTTTTTATTAAAAGGCGAGCTTTTAAGCCTGAGAAATGACCCCGTAAATGCACACGTTTAATTGCACATGTGTTAATATGTATGGTTACACAGTATTAAAAGACAGTGAACAACGTCAGTTACCTTTGTTCCGGCGTTTGATAAAAGGTGAGCTTTTAAGCCTGAGAAATCACCCCGTAAATGCACATGTTTAATTGCACATGTGTTAATATGTATGCTTACACAGTATTAAAAGACAGTCAAAAATTAACGTCATTTACCTTCGTTCCCGCGTGTGACTCGTGCTGTAAATCTCTTCCTTGTTTTTAGTTCACGTGATTACGTAGGAGGCGTGATGATGCGATACGTGACTCCGCCTCCTCCATTACAGTGTATGGACAAAAAATATGTTCCAGTTATGACCATTACGCTTTGAATTTCGAAATGAAACCTGCCTAACTTTTGTAAGTAAGCTGTAAGGAATGAGCCTGCCAAATTTCAGCCTTCCACCTACACGGGAAGTTGGAGAATTAGTGATGAGTGAGTCAGTCAGTGAGTGAGTGAGTCAGTGAGGGCTTTGCCTTTTATTAGTATAGATATATGTGTATACGTATGTATATATATATATATGACAGCAACACTTATAACAATGACAACACAATTACATTGACAATCATGTTACGTTATTTTTAAAATGTTTCCTTTACTTTTTCATAACCTCTTTAACACACTACTTCTCCGCTGCGAAGCGCGGGTATTTTGCTAGTATATATATATATACATACATATACACACATACATGCAGTTTCAATAACATAGAAATCAATATAAATATTAACATCATTATCATATGAGAATATGAAGTAATATATAAGAAGCACATTTCATATAAATATAAATTATTAAACAGTAAAATCTTCTTCTGTAATTTGCTACCGTGGCAATTTGTGTGTCTGTCCAGGATTTTAAATCACCTGTAGCTCGCAAACCGTTTCACCTATTGACTTGAAATCTGGTACACATATAGTACGTCACGTCTACTATCCGCTTTATGGGTGATGATTGTATTACTCTTTTAATCTTTATTTTATTTTATTGTAGAATCAACTCCTATCTGCGCACACCAGGGCGGCCGTGGGCGGATGCGTATGGTGTATTCACTCCATGTTATCGTGCATTGCGCTGTCACTGGTATTTTGATAAAAGAATTTGAACAACATATAAGAAGCGTATAAATTATTAAACAGTAAAACATTAACATTTAAGAAGTAAAGTTACATTAAGTACTACTGCAGTACCTTCGGGTATACCTCATTTTTTGTTTGACCATTACATGCTTAAATGTATACATTTTTTGGTGTACCTACCCGAGAACACGCGACATATAACCGAGCGTGGGAGAAGCATGGATTTTAAACACGCGTTGAGTTCATCTGCTGGTCTCCCTCGTGGAATAACTGGTAATGTTTGACTAAAATCTACAGCGAGTAAAACGACATTAACTCCTATTTTTTTTTTACGATCTCTGAGATCTTGCTTTTTTCGGTTCAAGGCTTCATAAGCTCTTTTATGTTGTATGGTGTACTTATACCAAACCATCATCTTTGAATGTTGCAAGACTTTCGCTTTGTATGTAGATCGGGGTAATTACATTCATTGCATTCCTAGTCTGAATCACCATCTGATTGTATGGGTGGTTACCTGGCACTGTAGGGTTGCCACCCGTCCTTTAAAATACGGAATCGTGCCGCATTTGAGAATGAAATTGCGCGTCCCGTTTTGAATCAGTACGGGATGGGATTTGTCCCGTATTTTTTTTATCATTTTTTTTAAAGCAGCGTCTCATGCAAATCATCCCACACACATTTTATGAAGATGCCTCCTTTCCTACTTTTGATTGGGTAATACTTGATGTCATCGTTAGTTTGATTGGTCTTTTTAACTGTCCAGTGAGGAGGGCGTGTCTTTTAAGTAGAGTCTGCAAACTGTTGGCACTGAGATGTGGCGTCAGCGCCAGAGTTGAAGCCCCTAACGTTGCGGTCAGCAAGTCGGCTAACATCCGCCATGTGCCGTCTTTCAGTTGCGAGAAGCACATCATAGAATGGTTGAAACTGTTGCCCCTAACGTTGCGCCACGGCGTGTGGTTCGTTTATACCTCGTGTCTTCTCATTAAACTTTTATCTCGCGAATATGTTATTGCAATCCGCAGCGGGAGCGTTTCTATAAACTTAATTTAAACTTACGTTTTACACCGTGCTTTGTTTCCCTTATGAACATGCTTGTATGCTTCACTCGCTCCCTTCTCAATTGTTTAATGAATTTTTTGCTCTTCACTGTTTGCGGCTCTTCATTTCCCCCTACTTCGTTCTTTTATCTCGCGAATATGTTATTGCAATCCTTAATGTGAGCGTTTCAATAAACTGATTGAAAATAGTTTTGCATTTACCTTTTTAGTAAAAGGCGAGCTTTTAAGCCTGAGAAATCACCCCGTAAATGCACACGTTTAATTGCACATGTGTTAATATGTATGCTTACACAGTATTAAAAGACAGTCAAAAATTAACTTCATTTACCTTCGTTCCCGCGTTTGACTCGTGCTGTAAATCTCTTCCTTGTTTTTAGTTCACGTGATTACGTAGGAGGCGTGATGACGCGATACGTGACTCCGCCTCCTCCATTACAGTATATGGACAAAAAATATGTTCCAGTTATGACCATTACGCGTAGAATTTCGAAATGAAACCTGCCTAACTTTTGTAAGTAAGCTGTAAGGAATGAGCCTGCCAAATTTCAGCCTTCCACCTACACGGGAAGTTCGAGAATTAGTGATGAGTGAGTCAGTCAGTCAGTCAGTCAATCAGTCAGTCAGTCAGTCAGTGAGTCAGTGAGGGCTTTGCCTTTTATTAATATGTATAGATTATCCAAAAACACAACTATTATGTTTTTCTAAAATTTAAATAGCAATACTCAGTAAAACATGCAATTTTAAAGTAACATTAAATATTATTTACAAACAAAATCTTGTGTCATAATAAAACTAAGAAAATGCATTATTCCATCTTGTTTTAAAAAAAGTAAGACATAAAAAGCTTCTTAAAATTTTATGCATAAGCTTTGTATTTGAATATGGGTTTCAATATTTATATGAAATAAAAATAATTTTTTTTTAAATAAGAGTTTGATTAAACATTTCCATTTTATTTTCACAGTCAAACATAACATATAGTAAAGCGGTATTTTAAGAGCCAGAAGTGTATTTTTCTTTTGCCATCTTTAAAAATGACTTATTACACACAAAACATAATAGTATTACAAACAACAATACAGATGAAGAGTTTCAATTTTTTATGCAAGTTTTACATTTACATTACATGAAATGCATATAATAAAGTAACATTTCTAGGTTATGTTAGAACATATGCAGTGCACATTTCATTTTCAAATATATCAAATAACTACATAAATTAGACATACCTAAGTACAGTATTATTTTATGGGACTAATTACACTCCTGAAAAACATTTTCTTGATTTGTTCTGTAATTTCATTTGTTTTGAGTGTGTATACAATTGGATTAAGCAGTGGGGGCAATGTGGCAGACAGGGATGTGTTAAGAATTCTAGCATCGGTATCAATTTTTTCATTTGCCCATATTATTACAAAATACATCAGTAAAAGAGGCAGATAAAATATGGCCACTAATATTAAATGAGTAGTGCAGGTTTTAAAAGTTTTTAATCTTCCACTGGCCGATGCTATTTTTAGGACTGCTACTATAATGCATGTATATGTTATTATGATAAAAATTAACGGAATGACTATGATTATTGCTATAAAACTATAAGCAATTGTACGATTTGCTGAATTATCATTGCAGGCTAGAACATACATAGGCCCATGATCACAAAAGTAGCTGTTAATAAAAACTGACTTACAAAATGATAACCGTGTCATGAAAATAACAGCTGTAATGACAAACATAAAAGCAACCATCCATGTAATTCCAATAATTAAAATCATTCTCTTATTTGTGTGAATACTACTACAATGAAGAGGAAAACATATAGCCATCAATCGGTCATAAGCAAGAACAGCAAGAGAAATTGATTCCATTGCACAAAAGTAATGTACAAAAAAGAGTTGCGCTAAGCATGCTTCATATGGAATAAAATTAAAATTAAATGCAAATGATAGTACATATCTTGGAATAAATGAGCTGCTGTAACTGATATCAACTACCGAAAGCATAAAAACTGCAATATACTTTGGTGTATGCAGATTTTCTGCATATACAATAACTGTCATTAAAAGAATATTTGCCATTATAGTTCCAAGATAAGCCACAGACAAAAACAAATAGTAATATTGAACATTTTGAAGAGACTGAAATCCACTAATGTAAAATCCCAAAGGTTTAACAAATGTGCTGTTGAGTCTTGCTGCAGTAGTTGAAACCTGGGTATTCATTATGAATATTCACATTGAATCCTTTGATTACCTTTGAAGTAAATTAGTTGTGATTTATATTGTTTTAGTAAATATTACATTTACTATAAAAAATAAAAAAGTACATTGAAATATTACATGATTAATAAACCTTAATTAGAATTAAATACAGTCTTCTTTGTCAATTTCATAATTGTTTAAAATCCATAGCCAACAGAATACTATCAAACTAAAATTCTCAGATCTGCTTAATCCCATACAAGGTTGTTGTAGCCTCAAAGTAAAAATATTACTGTGTTATCTTCTAAAAAGACAGCATGTATATTAACTTTACACTGCATCTACTACTACTGACTCCAATATTTAAGATTTATTTTTAGTGTTTTTATCTTGAATGTGTTATCCAGTTTATACGTGAAGCTGTCTAGGAGGACTTCATTAAAAATGCAAAAGCCCAATGGGTCACTGAAGTGTCAGGATAATTAAAGGATGGTCTGAGCAAATCCTGATGTGGTTAATTCACAAGAGCATGTCATTAAAAAAAGTATATTTAGAATAAATAACCTTCAATTAAATAAATTTAAGTACAGAACTTTATATTCTCTCCCGTAGGTCAGAATTGCATTATGAAGGATTAAAAACAGATGAGTAAATAGATAGATGTTATCTTGTGACAGTGAATAATCTGAAATAAGACTGCAATAATGATTGTCAATAAATTACAACAAAAGTGTCTATTTTGTAATAATGATATAAAAACAGTTTATTACATTACTTACTCTGAAATACATATTAACAAAAGTTTATTCAAGGAAAATAAACAAATCTTTACTTAGTATATGAGGATTTTTATTATCCTATTAATAAACTTTAACAATAAATTGTATTTTAAGGCAAAAGTGTGATTTTGGTGTAATTTATCTATGGCATACTGGTGTAGGAGACCTCTGTTTCCCGTTCCAGCCAGTACATTAGATGCTAAAAACATCGTAACTCCATTATAAGATCGGCTGTTAATTTGGGAGTGTTTCTCAAAATACATCATAACTAAAGTAGCATGTTAAATACTTCTTAATCTTTGTGCTTCCTAACCCAGCTGTTAATTGCAAAGTGTTTAATTGCTAAGGGCTTCTGTTTGCATTGACCTCAGACATAAGTAGTAGTCGTCACACAGAGTATACTAAATTCACATTATGACAGCTCCGTGAAAATTTGGAGTTTGCATGTTCTCCCCATCTCTGAGCTCCAGGTTCTCCGGTTTCCTCTCACAGTCCAAAGACCTTCAGGTTAGGAGGATTGGTAATACTAAGTTGGCCCTAGTGTGTCTGTTTATTCACTCTGCAATGGACTGCCCAAGAATTAGTTATGCCTTGCAACCTATGCTTACTGAGATAGGTTCAGGATGAAGAAAGTTTAGAAAATGGATGAATGAATGGATGCATGAATATTCCAATGTATTTCAGAAGTAAACACACAGTGAACTGTCCAAAGGAGAGTGAGGATTTTAAATATAAAATATGATTTGTTTATTTCACTTAATGACTATGGAAAAATAATAGATTAAATAAATGGGTTTTTTGGGATTAAGTTCCCCATGGCAAAGAGGGACTGTGCAATTAATTGCAATTCATCTGATCACTGCTCATAACATTCTGGAGTATATGTAAATTGCCATCATAAAAATTGAGACAGAAAACTTTGTGAAAATTTATATTTGTGTCATTCTCAAAACTTTTGTCCACAACTATTGTGACAGGCGACCGGCTATGGACTCCGGTCGTCACCCCCAGGCCGCTAGGAGGAGCCCTCCGGACAGCATATTTGTGCCCCGAGTTCCAGCAGGGCCTCATGGACTTTGTAGTGTTTTGACACAGCCCTGCTGGATACCTTGGGGGCCGCCAGGAGTCGCTGTAGGGGGGCTAGTGGGCTCTGGCATGCCCTATAACCCGGGAGTGCATCTCAGTCACGTGACTGGAAGAAGCGATGTGCTCCCGGGATGAAGAAAAGGACTTTGCCCTGACCCGGAAGGAAAACGGACTTGTGGGTTTGGCTTGGAGCCACTTCCGGGCCAGGGGCTATAAAAGGACTCTGGGTAAGCCCAGACACTGAGCTGAGCTGGGAGGTAGGGTGGCGACGTGTCTGGGCGAGGAGGAGAGAGAATTGTGTATTGGTTAATGAGTGTGGAGTGGAGGGTGCTTTGTGCACAGTATAGTATTATAATAAAATATTATTATACATTTACCTGGTCATCAGAGTGGTACCTGAGGGTTCGAGAGGTGGACACGAGCATCAACTGCTACACTGGCGTAGTCAGCAGGAGGAGCAGCCCATACGCTGACACAGTTCACGTGACCTCGCGCGATGGCGACCGGGAGGAAGGTCAGTTGCAAGCCTTCGGTGAGGTCAGTGCTTCCCCGACAAGTCTGGGCTCCCTGAAGGGGAAGGGGGCGGCGAGCGAAGCAGTGCCATTATTAAATAAAGAGAAAGAGAATGTGACTGAAGGATCTGCCGCTAAAGTGAAAGAGGCAGATCCCAGTCGGCTTGTTGTAGCCACCCGTCCCTCAGAAGACTCCATGTCCCAGGAGCCCTTGCGCTCATCAGCAGAGCACGTGCCAGGAAAGGACGTGCTCATTGGTTCCCGGTCGGCAGGTGACAAAAACAAGGAAGTGGCCTTACTGCCGGCCGAGACAAATAACTTTATAAACTTGCAGGAGCTCGAGAAATGTCTCGCGCCCCTTTACGCTTTCTTCCAGGGACTACAGAAGGTGAAGGAGCGTGTGGAGGAGCTGGGAGCTGCAGCCGAAGCGCCGTTGAAGGGACTGATGACGTACCTTCGGCGGTTAGGCCATGAAGCCCCGGCCTCAATTGATTCGGCGGTGCAGGTGAGTAAAATCTGCGCCGTATATAATAAGGGGACGCAGTGTGAATCGGCACCGCGTTTAATAAGTTGCGGTTGTCAAAGCGCTGTGTGCCCGACAGTAGAGTGTGGTACGAATACGGAGTGGTTGGGCAGCGATCCGATAGAACCGGGGCGGCGATATCAGACGCCGCTCTGGGATAACGCGGACCGTAAAAGCCCGACCCGCGTGGAAAAGGGGTTGCCGTTGGTTAATGAAGGGGCGGGGGAAGCACCGATCGTCCCGGGGCAGCTGAATAGTGCTGTTACCCGGAGCGATACGGTACTAATGACGCCGCCTCCGAGTTTACATAGGACAATGGGCGTGCAAACAGCAAAGAGGCTCTCTCTTTTCCATACAATACAATACAATACAGTTTATTTTTGTATAGCCCAAAATCACACAGGAAGTGCCGCAATGGGCTTTAACAGGCCCTGCCTCTTGACAGCCCCCTAGCCTTGACTCTCTAAGAAGACAAGGAAAAACTCCCAAAAAAACCTAGTAGGGAAAAATGGAAGAAACCTTGGGAAAGGCAGTTCAGAGAGAGACCCCTTTCCAGGTAGATTGGGTGTGCAGTGGGTGTCAAAAGAAGGGGGTCAATACAATACAGTACAGTACACAGAACAATTTCTGAATATAGTAAGAAATAAAAAAAAAATATATATAAATTTTAGAAGTACAGAGCAGAATTTAACAGTAGATGATATATCCCATAATAAGATTTGTATTTGTATAGAGTCCTGGAGACCTCATCCTTCAAGCTGCCTCCCCCATTTGGCCATTCCACAGCTGAAACAGTGCTGGGCCAGCCAATCCGATGAAAGGACCCCTCTCTCCCACGATTCCTGCGATCCTCCATCAGAGATGACTTTTCCTTAGGCAGGCAAAACAACTTGGCGGGTGGGCCGTGGCACCATAGAGAACCTCACGTTGTGCACAAGCCCCAGAGAAAGCAGGAGATCCCCACACAGAAATGCGGGTCTCCTAACAGGGAAAAGAAACGGGCAAAGAGCAGCAAAGCGGCTGTTAACCCCTCCTTGGCGGAGGACAGGGTGGAGCTGACAGAATTCCCGAGGTGCTTCAGGTCTCGGGAAGGGAGGCCACCAGGAGGACGTCTGGGCGAGGAGGAGAGAGAATTGTGTATTGGTTAATGAGTGTGGAGTGGAGGGTGCTTTGTGCACAGTATAGTATTATAATAAAATATTATTATACATTCACCTGGTCATCAGAGTGGTACCTGAGGGTTCGAGAGGTGGACACGAGCATCAACTGCTACACTATATATACTGTATATCATTCTGCATTTAATTGTGCCTTCCCAGATGTGCAAGCTACCTGTGCCATATGCACTAATGCACCACCATGCAATCTTGGAGGCTGGCTTTTGAATTGTGTGCTGGTAACGAGCTGGATGGTCCTTCTCCTCTTTAGCCAGAAGGATGCAGCATCCATGATTTCCAAAAAAAATTTTGATTTATCAGACCACAGGACAGTTTTCCATTTTGCCTCAATCCACCTTAAATGAGCTCGAACATGGAGAAAGCGTCAGGTGTTTCTACATCATGTATGTGGCTTCTTCTTTGCATAGTAGAGTTTTAACTTGCATTTGTGGATGCAGTAATGAACTTGGATTTCAAAAGTGTCCTTGAGCCCATGTAATGATTTCCACTACAGAATCATGTTGTTATTTAATGCAGTGCTGCCTGAGGGCATGAAGATCATGGCCATCCAGCATTGGTTTTCAACCTTGTCCTTTTCATATAGAGATTTCTCCAGATTCTTTGAATTTTTTTAATGATATTTTGAAATCCCTAAATTCTTTGAAATTTAACTTTAAGGACTGTTATTTTTAAACTGTTGCCCTATTTGCCCGTGCAGTCTTTCACAGAATGATGAACTCCTTTCCATCTTTACTTCTGAGAGATTCTGCCTTTCTGTGATGCTCTATTTTCAATTAAATATGAGTTTAAATGATTTGCAAATCATCACATTCTTGATTAAGGTAATGTATAATTTGAGTCAGAAATACTTCTCTGAAGTGATTTTACATTAATTAGATTACATTAATTAGATTTTGATCATCAGTTTCTTAGTTTTAGCAATAAATTCTACTTGTGAACTGCACCGTACAATATTTTTATGTTGCATAGATGGCACTTCTTGAATATGCTGTTTTGTACAATGTGTAGACAAGATATACAAGCTACTTTTTCACTGTAAATAAGGCCCCATCCCAATTTTTTGAAACGTTTTGCTGGCATTGTTCTACGTCAGAGTGACAGTGAGGGATGCCATTTTGGACAGTGCAACAACAAATGATCTGTTTCCTTCATCCTTTAGTATATGTCACAAATTACTGTCCACAGTTGTATTTATACTGTTGGAACACTGTTCACATTTAAAGCAGAGATTTTGTTAGGGAAATCTAAACATTATTTTATGTTAAATATACTGGGTGGGGCAGAAATAACTCCCACATTTTGAAAAAATCACTGTGGGTGTCCAAAGCAGGTAGAGGGGTGCGGTCCATTCCGTTAGGTAGGATACATAATAAAGTTTTAAGTCGTCACCATGCCGTGGTCGGGTGAGCATCGAGGCTTTGTAGTGGAGGCTTTTTTCAAAAATGGCGAATCCGTAACTGCGACGCAGCAGGCGTTTCGCACGCGGTTCGGTTTACATACTAAAGTATCTATCTATCTGTCTGTCTGTCTGTCTGTCTGTCTGTCTGTCTATCTATCTATCTATCTATCTATCTATCTATCTATCTATCTATCTATCTATCTATCTATCTATCTATCTAATGAAAGTGTTCCAGACTGGAAAACGATTTTGCTGTGGGTTCAAAGAGTAAGGGCAACAGGATCTGCACTGAAGGGGGTACCTCAAGGCCAAGGTTTTCAAACATCATCTTCAGTCCTTGGACCAACTAAAGGAGGCCATTCAAGAAGAAATTGAAGGAATTTCGTCCGACATGCTAGTGAGAGTGATGGAAAACTTCCAAGAACAGCTCCAAATGTGTATCAGCCGTCAAGGCCACCATTTGGACGATATAATTTTTAAAACCTAAAGTAAAAAAACATTTTTATATCTACATTTGGGAAATAAAAAGTTTTTGGTGATACCTCGTACCATTTTTTTTTCAATCCCCCTTTGAAATGTGGGAGTTATTTCTGCCCCACCCTGTACTAAACACACACAAGCTACATATATTTAATAGTTTCTACAGTAGAATAATAGGTAGCATGGTGGCGCAGTGGGTAGCGCTGCTGCCTCGCAGTTAGGAGACCTGGTTTCGCTTTCTGGGTTCTCCCTGTGTGGAGTTTGCATGTTCTCCCCTTGTCTGTGTGGGTTTCCTCCGGGTGCTCTGGTTTCCTCCCACAGTACAAAGACATGCAGGTTAGGTGCATTGGCGATTCTAAATTGTCCCTAGTGTGTGGGGGTGTGTGCCCTGCGGTGGGCTAGCGCCCTGCCTGGGGTTTGTTTCCTGCCTTGTGCCCTGTGTTGGCTGGGATTGGCTCCAGCAGACCCCTGTGTTCGGATTCAGCGGGTTGGATAATGGATGGATGGATGGATGTTTACCTTTACATTATCACAGCATTAATACCAACAGCAGGATGATGTTAATTATACTCTCATTTTGGCTGCTAACAGTGGGCACATCATCTATAAGTGTTCTCCTAATTACAAGACTCAGCTTCTGCAGGTCCACAGTGGTGAACAGTTTTTTTTGTGATAATGGACCAGTGTTCCGCTTAGCCTGTAATGATGTTTACCCAAATCTCATAATGGGCTTTATAAGTATAGCATTGTTTCTTTTTATGCCACTGATGATCATTCTGATTTTATACATTGCCATTGGAATCACACTGTTAAAAATTGCAACAGCAGAAGGAAGGCACAAAGCATTAAAAACATGTACATCGCACATCATGCTGGTGGCAATGTATTAAATTCCATTGACTTATACGTATTTTGCAGGACAGTTTGCCAGAATAAGTTACAATACTAGAATTCTTAATAACACACTGTGTACAACAATTCCACCAATGATGAACCCTGTAATTTATACACTAAAAACCGAAGAGATGATGGATTTATTAAAACAAATGTTACGAAAGAAGAAAGTAAAGACTAGAAGGAGTAATCCTCTTTAATAAAATCCCTGTTTGCGTCCATGTGTCTGTGTGTGTGTGTCTTCTGGTGAAGTGTGCATGCGCGGGGCTCGGTGCGATGCTTCAAAGGCTGCCTGACGCGTCACACAAGACAGAGAGGGCGGGACCTATAAAATATCGCGCGGCTGATCCAATTGGATTTCAGTAAATGAGGTAAGACCTAAAACATAATGCACGAAAAATCCAATCGGGTACTGAGACGCGGAGACCAGCTTCCCCAAAGAGGTGGGATTAGTGTTTGTTGTTGTGCAAGTGTTCACTCTGAGGTTGTCAGATTTGCGATTAACAAACTTGGCCCGGTAAAGTGTAAAGTGTTTTCCGAAATATACGAATTTTCATGATATTACAATAGGATGACTTTTAAAAGTAGATTTATTTTCGCGCACATAAAATCCGTTGCTGGGGAGACGCCATACATACAATAATCAGCTGCACGCCAGCACAGATTAAAATACTTGCTGGAGAGATATATTACTGTGAGAGAAAATTAAAGGCACACAATACAGTGACGCATATTACAGCCACATACAAGCCAGTATTACTGTAACAGAAAATAGACAGTCCTTTGCCATTTAATATAGACTGTTCCTACTAATGTTTATGCACTACTATTCTAGCGCCCATTATTGTAACGGGCTTAATGTCTAGTAAATAAATAATTTCTATCCCATTTGTTGCATTATTGCATGAATATACTGCAAGGTACACGTAATAGAAAAAAATACTATGCATCAGCTTACTGAACCTAAAGTAATTGAAGCAATGTTGTAATTTCCAGTGAATGGCTGTGATACTTAATGATTTTTTTTACCATTTTTGTTACTTTTGTTAAATGTTAAAATTTATATCCTGATTACTTCAGTACAGCCAAATATTTTATCATGCTTATTATTACTGCTTTTCTATTTTTAATGCCTGATTAAAAAAACTGTTAATAATTTTGTGTTTTTTTACATACTTTAAATGGGATTCACTAATTGCATAAAAAATGTTAACTGTTTGTTAAAGACTTTAAAGTAATAGATACTTTTGTCTCATTTACTTGAGTGAGTGATTTGCACATTTTCTTTAGGTAAAAATTATACAGCAAAAATGGAAGAACATGAAAATGAATATTTGGAATAATTATTTTGACTGATTGCACAATGAATGTTTAAATGAAGCAACAAACAACACACTGTACATACTGTACACAGATTTCCACAGCTTGAATGTTAAGGAAACCAGTTCCACCCCCTTTATTCCATATTTGTACATTTCAAAATTTGAAAAAAGGAAGGTTAATGCAAGTGGGTGTCATATTTTGTAATATATGATTTTTCTGCTGAAGGTAAGACTGTCAGCGAAGAAAGCAGTTTTTCTAAAATTAAATGTCGTCTTCTGATGACAGATAAATGGGTAGCAATTACTAATAATTTCATGTGAAATCATTTAGAAACCTGGACAATGGATGAATATTTTTAGGTTCTGCAAAAAAGGTTTTACAAGTAATGAATAAGTGATATTTAAAGATTTAAAAGTCTATAAATTCATTCAATGATAAAAGCCAGGCAGAAACATTAAGTAGCCACTTTTCTAAACAACTCAAACAGTAGAAAGTTGTGTATGATAAATAAAATGGTGTAACTGGTCTTCAATCAACACATTAATGAAGTCATGAATCCATTACATATTACTGAACTGTTTCCTAAAAAGAATATTGTGTTACTCATTGGTAACAATACTTTATTAGCCATTTCTTAAATCTTTTGTAAATGTTTTAAAACACATGATATGTGAATTATTATGCAATGGAATTCATATCTATTTGAGTGTGCATGAACTAATAATCACTTCAGCTTTATTTAATGTTGATGATTTGCTAATAAATGTTATTATGAAGTGTGACAGATTAATGTATATCAAAACAATAATAGGTCTTCATGCCAGAATTTAAATAATAATAGCAGCCCTGGTTAACCTACCATTGTTTAAACAATAACACATGACCTAATAAACAAATTATTATTTAATTGAATTCATATCTATTTCAGTGTCCGTGAACTAATAATCACTTTAGAATTATTTAATGTTCATTAATGATTTTTTAATAAATGTTATTATAAAGTATGACAGAGAAATGCATATCATAGAACAATAATATGTTTTTCATGCCAGAATGTAAATAATAAAAATTAGAACCACTGGTTAACCTACCATTTCTTAAATAGTAAAAATCATTCATTAAAATCAATTCCATTCAGATAATTTTTGTATAGCACTCTTCAGTGAGTGCAGATGCAGAGCACTTTGATATGTTCACAGGGCAAATTGCAAATAAACACTTTACAAATGACTAATTACAGAATGAATACACATAAAGACACAGAATTGTTTAAACAGACAAGAGCCAAAGTGGTTTGAAACTGACTAACATACATGGAACCCAACAATATATGTCCATTAATTAATTGTTAAATTAGGAACATCAGAAACTGTCAAATGAACAGACAGGAGCTGTAAAAAGGTTTGGGGCAGCCTCCTGTATACTTGAAGCAAATTTGAGAATTGAAAGTACAATAGTACAGATTTGAGTCCACAACAGAACTGCCTGGATGAGGCAAAGATGGTGGCTTTAAGGGATGGCAAAGGAAGTGACATCATCAAGGCCTGAAGGAATTTCCTGTAACTGGTCTGCAGTGGAAAGAGAGAAAGGATTAGTGCACCTCACCACCCCCTGGTCTGGCGTGGAATGACCCTCATTCGAGCCCTTTAGCTGCCTCCCATGCGCACGTGTGTGACAAAACATAATAATCTGTTTTATTATATGCTGTCACTGAACCTAGACAAATTAATTTTATACAAAATATTTAAGGAGAAGAGCTGTATGAGATTCAAAAACACGTAGGGATTCTGAGTAATAAGAAAGGTAAGAAACACACTTGTCAAATTCATGCCTGATAGTATGGTTGGCCATCAATAACACTCCTGCTTGTATTCTTCTCATTATAAGTTTTTGCTGCTAAGAGGAAGTGAGCTAATGGCTATGTCACAGTTAAACTAATGAGCAGATGGGAATAACAGCATAAGTAAAGTTATTTAAAGTGGTACAATCCACTTCATATATATGGAAAGAGCAGGGTAACCAGTACAAAGCAAACATTTTATAAATCTTTTTACAGCATGGTAGTAATTGCAGTCTGATATCAGGAAAATGGAGAATACCATTCACAGAAAATATGTTTAATCTAAAGTGTAAGGGGAGTGTGAATCATACCTGCTATTAAAAGAAAAAAAAAGATGTTTGTCATCTACTTGTGATGTAACAGCATGAAATAGAACATGTACAATATTAAGAAAATTACAAAAACAGAAACAGACCTAGAGGCACTTATTAGCTCTTTTAAATTTGAAATTCATATTCCTATTTTGCGAAGATGTCAGAAATATATTAATACCAAGACTGTGTTTTCCCTGTAACACTTAAGATTGTGAACTCAGCACATACAAAAGAGGTCAAGCTGGTTAAACAACACAAGAACTTTAGCTAGCAACACTCTCACAGGCATAGCCATATCAGGCTCACAAGGCACATATACAGTGGTGTGAAAAACTATTTGCCCCCTTCCTGATTTCTTATTCTTTTGCATGTTTGTCACACAAAATGTTTCTGATCATCAAACACATTTAACCATTAGTCAAATATAACACAAGTAAACACAAAATGCAGTTTGTAAATGGTGGTTTTTATTATTTAGGGAGAAAAAAAAATCCAAACCTACATGGCCCTGTGTGAAAAAGTAATTGCCCCCTGAACCTAATAACTGGTTGGGCCACCCTTAGCAGCAATAACTGCAATCAAGCGTTTGCGATAACTTGCAATGAGTCTTTTACAGCGCTCTGGAGGAATTTTGGCCCACTCATCTTTGCAAAATTGTTGTAATTCAGCTTTATTTGAGGGTTTTCTAGCATGAACCGCCTTTTTAAGGTCATGCCATAGCATCTCAATTGGATTCAGGTCAGGACTTTGACTAGGCCACTCCAAAGTCTTCATTTTGTTTTTCTTCAGCCATTCAGAGGTGGATTTGCTGGTGTGTTTTGGGTCATTGTCCTGTTGCAGCACCCAAGATCGCTTCAGCTTGAGTTGACGAACAGATGGCCGGACATTCTCCTTCAGGATTTTTTGGTAGACAGTAGAATTCATGGTTCCATCTATCACAGCAAGCCTTCCAGGTCCTGAAGCAGCAAAACAACCCCAGACCATCACACTACCACCACCATATTTTACTGTTGGTATGATGTTCTTTTTCTGAAATGCTGTGTTCCTTTTACACCAGATGTAACGGGACATTTGCCTTCCAAAAAGTTCAACTTTTGACTCATCAGTCCACAAGGTATTTTCCCAAAAGTCTTGGCAATCATTGAGATGTTTCTTAGCAAAATTGAGACGAGCCCTAATGTTCTTTTTGCTTAACAGTGGTTTGCGTCTTGGAAATCTGCCATGCAGGCCGTTTTTGCCCAGTCTCTTTCTTATGGTGGAGTCGTGAACACTGACCTTAATTGAGGCAAGTGAGGCCTGCAGTTCTTTAGACGTTGTCCTGGGGTCTTTTGTGACTTCTCGGATGAGTCATCTCTGCGCTCTTGGGGTAATTTTGGTCGGCCGGCCACTCCTGGGAAGGTTCACCACTCTTCCATGTTTTTGCCATTTGTGGATAATGGCTCTCACTGTGGTTCGCTGGAGTCCCAAAGCTTTAGAAATGGCTTTATAACCTTTACCAGACTGATAGATCTCAATTACTTCTGTTCTCATTTGTTCCTGAATTTCTTTGGATCTTGGCATGATGTCTAGCTTTTGAGGTGCTTTTGGTCTACTTCTCTGTGTCAGGCAGCTCCTATTTAAGTGATTTCTTGATTGAAACAGGTGTGGCAGTAATCAGGCCTGGGGGTGGCTACGGAAATTGAACTCAGGTGTGATACACCACAGTTAGGTTATTTTTTAACAAGGGGGCAATTACTTTTTCACACAGGGCCATGTAGGTTTGGATTTTTTTTCTCCCTAAATAATAAACACCATCATTTAAAAACTGCATTTTGTGTTTACTTGTGTTATATTTGACTAATGGTTAAATGTGTTTGATGATCAGAAACATTTTGTGTGACAAACATGCAAAAGAATAAGAAATCAGGAAGGGGGCAAATAGTTTTTCACACCACTGTAGTTATGCTCTTCCCTGAATAAATTTATTATTCTCAGAGAAAAACATCCCTACTTTTTACCTTACTGTATCTGAGAAAGAGTTTATTGTTATTTCTTATGAAATTGCTGTCTGTTACAGACCAACTGCTAAATACCCAGCTATCTCAACAACAGTTTCAATAATCTAACTTTGTTTCTTAAGCACGGGCGGTACCATCACAAACCCTATGTAGACAATTATGCCAAATACCAGTACACTATGTTTGATCTCCTTGCAATAAAGAAAAAAATAAACAGTTGCTTTTACATTACAATAAATTTCAGTGCTTAGATAATGAAGTTTAGTGCATGTTGTTACTCTCTGATACTGCAACTGAGACGCTTATTCATGCTTTTGTCACCTCGCGACTTGACTGTTGCAATACATTGTTTGGTATCCCTACTCAGAGTCTAAACAAATTACAATACAGTATGTACAAAATTCAACAGCAAGACTGGTTACCAACTTTAAACCCTGGGAGCATATTATTCCTCAGGTCAGGTCAGGTCAGGTTGTGAAGCATGCACTGGTACAGCACATTGCCACACCCACAACACAACAAAACAGTTCTGATTCGTTGTTGGCAACCCCCCAGGAACACACGCTGTCCAGTCCCACCCTCCAGAAATGACCCTCTATCTGCCGCATCCAGGTGTTACGTGGGTGTCCCCTTGGCCTGGTCCAGCCAATCGGATCCTCAATAATAAGTATCCTGCAAGCAGGATCACCCTCTGGGAATTGTGCCACATGGCCGTAGTTCCTTAACTGATGCTCCCTTACAATGCAGGCAATATGCCTCATTTGGGACTCCGTGTGAAACCGCTCATTCGACACAAGTCAAACTGGCGGTATCCAAGGGTTCTCCAAAGTGACACAGTACCGAAGGAGTCCAGTCTTCGTCTTAGGTCACTGGATAGCGTTTAGGTCTCACAGCCATAGAGCAAGACAGGAAGCACCAGGACTCTAAAATCTTAGACCTTCATCCTTTTTGCATAGACAATGGGAGCATCAAACTCCCCTTTCCAGTGACCTCATGACCTCCCATGCCCTCCCAATCCATTTACTGACTTCATAAGAAGAGTCACCAGAGGCATGAATGTCACTGCTGAGGTAAGTAAACCTGTGGACAAGGTCAATACTCTCTCCGCAGACACACACACTGCTGATGGCTGTGACTAGGAGGTCATTAAAAGGCCTGGATCTTGGTTTTTATCCAAGACACTTCCAAGCCCAGACACTCGGACTATGTGCTCAGTCTCTCGATCAGAGCCTCCATTGACTCCATGAAGATCACAGCATCATCAGCAAAGTCAGGATCAGTGAATCTTTCTGGACCCCACGACCTTGCCCAACACCCAGTCCAGGCAAGCATTGAACAGAGTAAGAGCAAGATCCCTGATGAACCCCAGGATCAACTGGGAAAAAACACAGAGGTTCTGCCTCCACTCTACACAGCGCTCACAGTACCAGTGTACAGGCCAGCCATGATATCCAGCAACCTTGAGGGGATCCTGTGAAGTCTCAGAATGTCCCACATGCCAGCTTGATCAACTGAGTCAAAAATCAACAAAGGCTGCAAAGACACTTTGCCAATATTTGCGTTTGCACTCCATGAGAACCCTTGGTGCCAGGATGTGGTCAGACTTCTTAGGTGTAAACACCAGACTGCTCCAGTTGCTGGTAGGTGAGCAAGTGATTACAGATCCTATTGAGGATGACCCTAGCAAGAATCTCACCCAGCACTGAAAGCAGTGTTATCCCCCTGTAGTTGCCGCAATCAAGACGATCACCCTTCCCTTTCCAGAATAGGGACGACAAGTTCCATTTTCCAGTCAGTTGAGATGATGCCAGTCTCCCACATGAAAGCAAAAATTGCTTGCAATGTTAGGGGGACAGCCTTAACACCAACCTGGAGAAATTCACCCTGGATACCACAGATCCCTGCAGCCTTCCCTACTGTCAGCTGGTTCACAGCTAATTGGAGGATTCAACATTCTAGTCAGAGGATAACCTTGTCCTGGGTATGATGTTAAACTGCATTCAGCCCTGCAAGTGGTCCTCCATCTTGCAGGGAAATCATGGGGGTTGGTGGCAGGATTGGCACTCCAGCCATCGTTAAAAAAAACTTCATGCAGCTATGAGGCGACAGAAAGGACACCTTTCTGTTCTCCGTGGGAGTAGCTCTGCTACAACTGCCCATAGGAAGGCTGCTTGCATTATGAAGGGGATGAGGGATAGCCCTCAGGAGCCCCATCCTGAAAGAGTCAAAACTGTCAGAGAGCCAATGGGGTCAGGCCTGTCAGGGATCAGAACTGGTGTGGTCGTACTGCTGCATGGCAGCACTTGGGTCGCAATTTGAGGAGGCCTATCCAGGTAGGTGCGTGGAATATCTTGTCTCTCTGGCGGCACTCTCTGAGGTGTACGGACCTGGGACTGACCACAACTCTGTAGGTGGATACACCTTTTATTGGTCTGGTTGCTCTGATTGCTGTCATACTCAGGGAATAGCTGTTGCTGTAGCAGATCAGCTCCTTCTGATGGTGTCCGATGTTTCTCCTTTCAATGACCATATTATGAGATTTAGATTACGACCACTCTCTAGGTGCCTTGTCTGTTGTCTCAAGTGTTTGCTCTGACCGTGATGAGTGATGTCTCCGTGAGGGAGACATTTTATTCACAACTTCGCTCAGTGGTTGATGGCTGTCCATGAGGTGCCACTATTCTGGTCATGGGTGACTTCAATGCAATACTGTAGCAATATATATTACACCATATGCACATTCAGGAAGAGTGATTTTTTTTCTTTTTGTTTGTGAGGTTTTCAAACACACTTTATTGTTTTATTGGTTTAATCAGTGTACAGTAGAGTGTATTATTTTTTTCTTCAAGTTTAAACAAAAAATTTAATGTCAGACATGCATAAAAAATGGGCAACTTCAGGGCTCTGAGTATCTGAGGGCACTGTCTGTAACATTTTCTTGTCTATTGCCTATTGATGACTCTTCCTCTACCCCTGGACCAGAAGTTCCACCCCAGACTACATATACAGCAACTCAAAGCCAGAGCACAGCATTTATTTTGGAATCTGTGACCGAATTTGACACAGCTTCACATCAGAAATGACTCCCTACTTAGTGAAAACTGATCTTGAAGACCCAAGTGGTCATATTCTGCTATTATTATTATAACTTGTTTCCCTTTTTCCTTGTTCATTATATAGGATACCCCAACACTTCATCCTCTCTTTTTCATTCTTATTACTAAGTACATACTTAGTGCACACTCTATACAATATACATTTTCATGCATACGCACCAAAGGATCATCTTCCGGGCATACCTAATGTAAGCTGTGTGCTCTGCTTTCCTCTCTACTATATACTGTGGTAAAGGTTCCCACAAACTTTGACACACAATTACAGATAAATTGCAGTACACATTTTTCAGGAGTGATTTTGTGAATAAGGGCGGGATTACAATCAGTACACAAAAAACATAATATTTTACTTTTTAGCTCTGTAATGCATGTGTAAACGTGAGAGGACCTCAAGGGTGTCCATTGAAAACCAGGTTTTAAAGTAACTCAATGCAGCAAAGTTCACCGAAGTTACGTGATTAAATGATTTCTAAAACAGCATTTATGATTTTGAAGACATGTTCATATTTGAATTGAAGCAGTTTCTTTCAAGTATTTTGGGGTTTACGCTTTGAGTAGTGAGAAAAAGCGCTATATAAATGCAAAGTATTATTATTAAAGTATTATTACTCTTCTGTTGTTTGGGCTGTCATTTTCTTCTTGCATTTGTTACCTACAAATGGATAAGTGCCCTTCAGTAACCCAAAGAATAAACTGAGCTGGATTATTATATACAGTATATCAGTACTGACTTTGTTGTCCGCATATTTGCATTGGGTGTGACAAGGATGGACAAGATTAGAAATGAGTATGTTAGTGGGTCAGCTCAGGTTGGAAGGTTGGGAAACAAAGTCAGAGAGGCGAGATTGTGCTGGTATGGACATGTGCAGAGGAGAGATGCTGGGTATATTGGGAGAAGGATGGAGGTGCAAGGTAAGAGGAAAACAGGAGGGCCTACAAGAAGGTATATGGACGTGGTAAGAGAGGACATGAATTTGGTGGATATAGCAAAGCAAGATGCAGAGGACAGAAAGATATGGAAAAAGATGACCCGCTGTGGCGACCCCTAACAGAAGCAGCTGCAAGATGAAGAAGAAGATCAGTACTGACTTTGTTTTTTTTTTATTGTATTTGTCATTGTTACAAATTGAGTTTCTTTTTTTATGTTAGTAGTATTTAACATTGAGAGTAGCTCTCTTTTGTTATTACTTCTTTCCAATTTTTTGAATGCTTTATTAACTTAATACAGTAGTTAAGAGATAATCAGTGTTTAAGTATATTTCTGTTAAAATTTCTACTGTAAAATCAGTAGTAAAGGGAGTAGTAGTGTGGGGACCACATTTCAAAATTAGGGTATCAGAAAGCTGAAAACCAGGCCTTTTTTCTGTCCTAGACAGACAGATCCTATACAGACAGCTGACCAATAAATGCATGATGTGAAAGAGGTCAAGACCTTTGATTGCAAACCAAATTGTAAAAGGACAGTGTCAATCACATCATGTCTTGTTGGTGCCAAATATTACTTTCCTCAAGATTAATAAATATCTTTTAAGTGAGCAAAAAAGAAGTACACAATCTCACTGGCTTGCCTGAGACAACTGCCTACATTATTTGATCCTGGACAAGTTACATCTATCAACAACTTGCCACCAGTTTACCTTCTTTAATTAAATCAATGTCAATCATTTCTGTTCTATCTTTAACATTACACATTCTAGAACATCAAAATTTGTGATTTCATTGTGTTCCCTGTGTAGATCATTTAGACTCTTGAGATCTGAAATTAGTTTTATAGCTTTTATTCTGCAGGATTATGTTTAATGAGTCTCTATCTTTATTATATACACTGCTCAAAATAATTAAGGGAATACCTAATCATAACAGTCTAACACCAAGTCAATTAAGCTTCTCAGTCTAACACCAAGTCAATTAAGCTTCTGGTATATCAATTTGTCCAGTTAGGGAGAATAAGACATTGTGAATCGACTTCTCCGGCTTTGGTGCAAATAAAAGTGACAGCAGGTTCACTGTAGAGGCAACAGCAAGACACCCACTAAAAGGGTAATGGTTTTGCATGTTGTGCACACAGAGAATTCCTCTCTCCATATCCTGCCTAAATGATTCTTCTCTAGTTTTGTATTGTGGTAGAGTCCTTTTCAGTACTGGTAACATGAGTATATAAAATTATAGTGTATATAAAATTACACTTCTGCCATTTTGTTTGTTCAAACATGTGAACACCACTACATCTATTTGTGTAAACCTTTCCAATTAAAGTATTTCTGATTTAGTCTAACACAGAATATAAACTAATACAATTTTATGTTTTCAATGCATAAATATCTAGAAAAAAAGAAAAACTAAGACAACCTTAACTTGCCATTTTCACTAGATTTAATCTTAGTAGCATCAGAATAAAACATAATATCAATGTAATTTTTATTTCAAAAGATTTAGAAATAATTTCATAACCAAACAGGTGTTTATGTTGACCAGAATAATTATAGAGAATTTTTAAATATGTGTGTTGAAAAAGAACATGATTTTTACATTTGCTGCTCAATAAGTCTTTCATTGATCATATTAAGAATCCATGCAATCTTTTCTGAATGCTTATTTTATGGTGGAAAAAAAATGTTCTATTTAGTCGTTCTGTAGGGCAAATAATAAGTGCGCAAACAACCCATTCATGTAATCCCATGATTGAGTTGGAGTAACAAATCTTTTGAGATGGGGAGGGAGAGGAGGTGGACATTTCATGTGGGTATGACACAATTATTTCCACTGTTCTATGAATTGTCCTTTGCTGCAGAATTACTTCTGCTTCTCCAGATCCTACACTAAATTTCACAGTTAAATTTCTTCTCTTAAAAAGAGCCTAATAACCTCAGAAGAAATAAATGCTGAGTGATGCTAAATAGTACACGTCTTTCTGTTGTAATGAGGCAATCATAAGTACCAAATCCGGTTTTTATTTATTTTATTTTATCACTCTTCCAGGCAAAGCCTGGTGGAGCAGCCAGTTGGTTATAAACATCACAATGCTCCAGTAAAGTCAACAGCTCTACAGTCCTGAACCATGCACTCTGTGTTAAGTCTAAGTTAATTAGTCGAAACAATGGGTGAATATGGATCATTGTTATTGGTTTCACAGTCATGCACTCAGATAAACAGGGCAATCTTAGATTAACCTCAAATGCATGCTTTTATAGTGAGAAAACCAGATTACCTGGAGAAAACACGTAAAAAATCCAACCTGATACATGATAATGGGCTTAATGGAATGAATAGTCTCTTCTCATTTGTCAAATTTCTTATGTCTTATCCTCTACACCCTCTACACATATGACTGTGTCCCCACTTACCATATCAAAAAGATCATAAAGTTCGCGGATGACACGACGGTGGTCGGACTCATCTCGGGCAAGTAGGGTGAGCTGGCATACAGGGACGAGGTGGAGCGGCTGTCAGAGTGGTGCAGAGTCAATTACCTGCTCCTCAAAACCACAAAAACAAAGGAGCTTGTTAATGACTTTAGAAAAAACAAAACTGACATCCAGCCACTCATCACTGGCGGGGCCTGTGTGGAGAGGGTCCCGGTGTTCAGGTTTCTGGGCATTGAGCTGGAGGATGACCTGACCTGGAGCGCCAACACCAAGGAGCTGCTGAAGAAGGCACAGCAGAGACTGTATTTTCTGAGAATCCTCAGAAAGAAACATCTCCCCAGAAATCTGCTCCTTGCCTTTTATCACTGTTCCATCGAGAGTGTGCTCATGTATGGACTGTGTGTGTGGTACGGCAGCTGCACTTCCTGAGAAAGGAAAGCGCTCCATAGGGTCATCAGGACAGCAGAGAGAACAATTGGTTGTACCCTCCCCACTCTGGAACAAATCTACACCTCCTGATGCCGCAAAAAAGCAACAGACATTTCACAGGATTCATCACATCACGGTCATTGCCTCTTCCAGCTTTTGCCATCGGGCAAGACATACAGAGCAATGAAAACCAGGACAAACCGCCTTAAAAACAGCTTTTATCCAAAAGCAATCATGGCCCTGAACTCAGAATAAAACTGCTCCATATCATTCTACCAATGTGCAATATAGACCTTAAGTCAACCAATGCAATTTGTATATATAACAAATGCAATTCGTATATTTTGTAAAGTACTTTTATTACTATTCGGTTTGTTATTATTTTCTCTCTTCTTGTCTTTTTAACTCTTATGCCTCACACTGAGTCAACTGCACCTTCAATTTCGTGACAATGACAAGAAAGATCTATCTGTCTATCTATCTATTTATCTAGTCACCTTCGTTTGCGATGCAATTGTCCCAGCGTCGTACCAACTTTTTAATGCCCCATTACTACTCCTCCTTCCTTCACCGTTTCCAAACAAAAATATAAAAGTGTGAAAACTTTTTGAATGTCCCTCGTACAAATGTTCCCAGACCCATTCATTTTGTATACTTTGTTTTCCTTACTTCAGCATATTAAGAGAAATATGGGCAATTAGAAATTTAACTTCACAAAAGCAGACTTGTTTAAAACAAGAAGTACATTAATATTTTTATTGACAATAATGCAGTTTTTAAATTTAAACTCAAAATGTAACAAGCAGATACATAATTTCTTTATATGCATTAAGTTTCAGAGAAAAAAACTTATACAGTATCACACACATTTTATTATAAGTGAAAGCTGAACCACCTTCCTTAATGTAATGATCTCTCCATATTTTTTCTATTTTACTTTCAGATTTTGAAAACATAGCAGTACTAATTGACTTAACTTTTTAACATTATTTGAATGTTGTACATGTTATTTAAATTTTTTAACATTATTTGATGATTGTATATTTTCTTTTGCCTCATTTATTACATATTGGCTTCAATAATATTTGTTAATCAAGGAAAAAACACACATTACTTTATACATTTACATTATATCAACAAGTTTAAGCAAAAATTAATGAAAACAAATTTCTTAACAGATACTAACTCTAATACTGAGCACTTTATAACTTTCACTCAAATAACAGGCTGTTTATATTGCAAGTCATCTTATTAAGGCAGACACTTTTTTGTATATTATTTAAAATTACCATTAAAAATCTTACTATCGATAAGTAAGAAGTTCCATAAAATTAAAAACAAAGCTTAAATAAATCACATCATTGCCATCTGTAAAAGTTAACACTTTACAATTTTTGGCTGTTTCTCCCCAGCCAGAAAACAAAATGAACTGACTGTGTGTGGGATTGTGAAGACATTTATCTCTACATCAGAATGTAATTGTAATCGGTTGCTTTAGATTTTGTCTCTGTAAATTATAAATATAATAAATGGAAACTGATTAACAAGGATTTTTACATAACAGTAATAATCATTAGTCAGAGATATTCATAAAGGTAGCCATTATTTCTTATTAGAATTTTAAACAATTTGAAATCATTGATTGTTTGACCACTAACGTATTAATGATTTGGTTTTTCTCTTTCTAACCAGCTTTCTGATTTGCTCCATTATTTCATCTGTTTTCAGAGTGTATACAATAGGATTTAGAAGAGGAGGAAGAGTGGCCGATAAAGTTGTGTTAAGTATTCGGACATCTGTGTCTATAAACTGAGTTGACATTACAGTAAGGTAGGTCCCAAGCAGAGGTAAGTAAAATATTGCCACTAAGATCAAATGAGCAGTGCAGGTTTTAAATGTTTTCCATTTTCCCTCAGCAGATGCAATCTTCATCACAGCAACTATAATACATGCATATGAAAGTATGATAATAATCAAAGGTATAAATATAAACCCAAAACTAAAACATGTAGATATAATAGTATTTGCAGAAATATCATTGCATGCCAATATATACACTGGCCTATAATCACAAAAATAACTATTTATAATTGTGGATTTGCAGAATGACAGATGTGTGATTAAATGAACTCCAACCACTGTAAACACAAGAGGAATTGCCCAAGAAATTACTAAAATTATTATCATCCTAGTGTTTGTGTTGATTGTATGACAGTGTAATGGAAAACATATGGAAATGAAGCGGTCATATGCAAGAACGACAAGAGTAAATGATTCCATTGCAGAGAAATAGTGTACAAAAAACATCTGAGCTAAACAGGATTCATATGAAATAAATTTTGAATTCATAAGAAATGCATCAACACATTTAGGAATTATTGCTGTGCTGCAACTTATGTCTACAACTGACAAAGTAAATATAGCAATATACTTTGGTGTGTGAAGATTATCTACAAACAAAATAACTGACATAAGAATGACATTTGAAAGAACAGTGGCAATATACACAAAAAGCAAAAATATAAAATAATAATGAGTATTTTGCAATGAATTAAATCCTTTAATATAAAAACCAAGTGGTCTCACAAATGTAGTATTTAGGTCAGTTACTCCCGAAACCTGAGAAGCCATGGTGACATCTTGTGGTTGAATAATTAAAAAACCTGTAAACAATAAACCAAATAGAAATACTTGTTAAATTTCAAAACATAATAAGTCAGAAAAAGTAATCTATAATCTAGCCTAGTTATGATGATATTATTTGAAACAAACTAAGATATATCAGAAGATGTAACAGAAACAAAAGTAAATCCTGATTTTTGTGAAATTCAGTGTTTAGTTTTATGTGTTTTATGAAAATGAAAACTTCTCAATTTATGAACAAATTATTCACACAGTAAATTATAAATGTGCTAAAAATTGGTTGGACAGCAAATATGTAATCAAAGCACTTCAGCTACTGTATAACTGAAAAACATAACATACCTTATTGAACTCCGTGTATGGGAAGTTTCTTTCACAGTTCCGTCTCTGAACACATTCTCCATCTTTTATTTTAAAGCCTATAAAGGTCCTCAGTAGAGTTTGAAATCTCACGGGAGTAACACTAAGCACATTAAACATACACATTTCAAACTGTATAATCTGAGGGTTGGATTTTGAGTAATGCAAGAATAATCACATTGAAATGTCTTGTTAAAAGAGTAACTTTTATTTTCCAAAAAAAAAGG
Source organism: Erpetoichthys calabaricus (assembly GCF_900747795.2). Taxonomy (NCBI): domain Eukaryota; kingdom Metazoa; phylum Chordata; class Cladistia; order Polypteriformes; family Polypteridae; genus Erpetoichthys; species Erpetoichthys calabaricus. Next base: position 37,489,401 of record NC_041397.2, read on the forward strand.
AACAATAAAGTGATAAGACATACTGTAAACAGTTATTTATGGAGTGTTTATTTTTAGTATATCTTAAGATTATTTTGTTTCTCTTTTGCATAAAGGTTACAAAGTTTTGCACTAATTTACAGAGTTTACTGTATATATTTTTAAAAATATATATATGTAAAAAATGAACTGATGAAGAATTCATTGTTAATGGATGAATAAGGTTTGGAGGAACATTTGTTTTGTTTCAGAGTGATAGAATTGGGCCAATTTGATATGAAAAAGCAGCCATCCTGAGAAAGTGCTGTGACTGCCAGGCTCTGACTTTTCAGCATGTTCTGTCATTGAACAACTGCACTAGTCACATGCTATGTGACTTTCAACTCCCTGATTTCAGGTGGTATTAAAGTAAAGTAAACCTGTGATTAATTGCAAGTATTTTTTTATAGCACCATTAGTGTCATAAAACTACCCAAAAACACAAGTATAAGGTAAATAAAAATGATGTGTTTATGAAAGAAGCTAAACTATAGTGTGGGATAGAAACAAAAACTTCAAAGAAACTGAAGTAAAATGACAAATTAACAACCACTCACCATCTATCCTGTAATGTAACTCATCTTTTTGCCCATCACATTACCACACAAAATCAATTCCCATCTCGACTCATCTGCCAATGACACTATCATGGCTAATAACAATTTTCATACTAGCGTTCTCAGATAGTTTTAGAAGAGTGGCAGTGATCTTGTTACTATTTTTAGTAAACTGACAACCGAAGTTACCACAAAAACTCAAAAGTGAGTCATAAAACTAGTGTTTTAGTTAAAGAATGTATTTTCTGGCCCCACTCTTTTTTGCTGTTGTGACCTGCCATTTTCTAGCAGTCCTAGTAGAACAATATATGATAACAATGCCCAACTAATGTGCTAGCAACTAGGGTCGTTGCTGAATAGGATATGGTTGCAGCTATCAAGATATCACCTGAAAATAGAGTTGAATTTGGCTCATCTGTTATTCTGTAAGATGGCACTGTGATGACATCACAGTCATAACAATAAAAATAATGATCAATAAAATGTGCAAAAATTCGAAAAACACAATAAACAATAAGCTCTGTATTGAAAATCACATGTACAAAATTTATGGCCTCCATTTTATTATTTGTGGTTTTCAAAGGCATCACTATGATGCTATGTAGTTACTAAGAAACTTGTGACATGATAGCCTAATTAGTATTGCAGTTAAAGTACAGTGTTCAAACTTTATGAAAAGAAGATATGACTTTAGAGAACAACTGGGCGACAAGCAATAAATCAGTTTAGATTTCAGATTCTGGTTTTGATTCAGTTTTGTTCCTTGACTTCTGGTTAGTGTAGGCACATGAACTTTGGTGATTGATCTTAATGTAGTGCAAAGACCTGACTTCTCTTCTAATAAGTCCCTAAAAAGGGGTTCTAGATCTCTACTACTCCCCTACATCGAAAGTGTATTAGAGGAGTTGCATGATATGTTGTATAAAAAGGAATGATCCAAACATTTCATTCTAAGATAGATAGATAGATACTTTATTAATCCCAAGGGAAAATTCACATACTTTCACAGTAAATTTCACATACATATTCACATAAGCATGTCAATTTCAGATTAAAGTAAGTATTCTGTAGATGTTGATGCTCTGCAAAAACATTTTTGAACAGCTGCTGCTAGACCTTCTTCTTTAGCTGTTGTTAAACAGCTAAAAAATCCTTATTCTGAATGTTACTCAGGAGATCCTAAGAGTTCAACCAACAGCAATTATTTTTTGAGTTAGAACTTAATTCATTTGCTGCAAATTTATACCTGTCACGATACCAGACGACTAATTTTTGGTACCCCAAATTTTTATGTTTGGGGTCATATTTCAGTTGTGGCAGTTCAAAATTCAAAGTATCCTGAAAAGTAATAAAGCTACTTTTGAAATATACCTGGTCATCTGTCGGCTGTATATTCTAATAGTGATTCGCCTTAAGTTTTGATTATAGTTAACTTTCTGTTCAAAACTTAGTAAAAAGGTCTGGTTGTTGACCCAGAGGCAGATGTTCAAACTGGAAGAGTAAATCAAGATTTTGGAAGATCTGCAAGGCAGTATTACGGATTTCCAGGCTACCAGGAACACTGTTTGTCCTATTGCTGAATTTTCAAGTAATATGAATTGTATAGAATTCTCTTCTTCTGAATGCAGATATAATTGTCAACCTCGTGCATTGTCTATTTTCACCTCATTATCTATACCCCATTTCTAACTTTATAGATCAATTTAAGTGGAAAAGGGCTAACATTGTGAGAACCTAAAGAAAAATTACATAATGGAAAAGAACCACCCAGATATGATGTGGGTCATAATGTGTGGCTCTCACCTCAAGATCTCAAGTTGAGATTTTTATCCCAAAATTAGCTCCTAAATATTTTCATTCTTAAAAAATAATCAACCAAGTGGACATATAAAATAGCTCTTCCTGTCTATTACAAAGTGCACTCTTTCCTTAATGCGTGCTCATTGAAACTTGTTTTTTCAGTTACTGCTTTTTTAGGCCACTGCTTCTCCTCCTAAAGGTGTTTATTGACGAACACGAATATGAGAACAAAAACATTATTCATCCTAATTGTATTGGTTCATGTGTCCAATATTAGTTCACTGGCCAGAATATGAACCTGAGACATGCCTGTTTGTTTATACTAAAGATTTGCTAGGTTATCTAGAAATTCATAGGGAGAAACGTTTCTGTTTCTGGCACAAGATTTTAGATGCTGAAATTCTATTCTTGAAGTAATGGCTAATTCATAGCCTTTTCAGACTACCAGCACAGAGTACTGGCTTGGCACACTGGATCTTAGCTTTCTGGTCAACAAAGAGAAATATTGTTAGTTTCAGCTACCCAGAGGAGTAAGCAGTTCATCAGCTTTCTGGTTTCAGAGAGAGAGATTTTAGAAGGTGATTTTAGAGAGTATGAGAACAGAGTGATCCTCAGAGAGTTTCCTCAGAATGCACTCAGAAGTTTCCTGAGAGATAAGTGATTGTGTTTGCCTCTGAGAATTGGTGTAGCTATTTTTTAAGAAGGAAATCTAACATCTCATGGCTGAATTAAATTCACTTCCAATCAAAAAATCAGAGCTTGATTATAAGTGAGATATTCTGTCCATCCCAGTTGTTATTTATTGAATTATTGGCCTTTGTTCTTGCTTGAGTCCTTTCTGCACCTTCTGACTCAAGAAGTCTGCAGAGGGCATCTGGAGGAATGTCAGTTTAACTCTTATTTACACCTTTGCAATCAGATGAAGTACAGGCAAATCTTGGTATGAGCTGAAATTTAGTCTAAAGTTTAGTATGTAAGCAGAGGAGGCCTCAGCTGCTTAACAGGCCTGGTGTGACACTAAAGCCTAGCAAGAATGGTAACACTCACTTTGTCCTACATTGTACCAATTTCATCTTAAGTACTAAAACAGATGGTCATGTTTAAAGCCTGCACCTTAGGAGGGGGCTCTGTCAGGATTGCAGATTAACATTTTTTATTGTTTTTTGTTTATATTTTACAATTCATGATCATTACAATTGTGTTTATTTGTTTGGTAGCACTTTAGTTCTGGTACTGCAAAAATGCATTTATTACTCATGTACTATTATGTAAAAAGACCTTAATGGACACTTCTTCATAAAACTTACAAAGCATAAGTAATGTGCTTATTCATTCATCTCTGCAATGTTACCTAGTAATAAAACCACTTTGGTGTGGTCTGAGGTGGCTTAAGTGAGTAGTATAAGACCTGTGAATCCTTTATATTAACAAGTAATTTTAATATCATGTCAATAGATAGATAGATAGATAGATAGATAGATAGATAGATAGATAGATAGATAGATAGATAGATAGATAGATAGATAGATAGATAGATAGATAGATAGATACTTTATTAATCCCAAGGGGAAATTCACATACTCCAGCAGCAGCATACTGATAAAGAACAATATTAAATTAAAGAGTAATAAAAATGCAGGTAAAAACAGACAATAACTTTTAATAATGTTAACGTTTACCCCCCCGGGTGGAACTGAAGAGTCGCATAGTTTTGGGGAGGAACAATCTCCTCAGTCTGTCAGTGGAGCAGGACAGTGACAGCAGTCTGTCGCTGGAGCTGCTCCTCTGTCTGGAGATGATACTGTTTAGTGGATGCAGTGGATTCTCCATGATTGACAGGAGCCTGCTGAGCGCCTGTCGCTCTGCCACGGATGTCAAACTGTCCAGCTCCATGCCTACAAGAGAGCCTGCCTTCCTCACCAGTTTGTCCAGACGTGAGGCGTCCTTCTTCTTAATGCTGCCTCCCCAGCACAACACTGCGTAGAAGAGCGCATTCGCCACAACCATCTGATAGAACATCTGCAGCATCTTATTGCAGATGTTGAAGGACGCCAGCCTTCTAAGGAAGTATAGTCATCTCTGTCCTCTCTTGCACAGAGAATCAGTATTGGCAGTCCAGTCCAATTTATCATCCAGCTGCACTCCCAGGTATTTATAGGTCTGTACCCTCAGCACACAGTCACCTCTGATGATCATGGGGTCCAGGAGGGGCCTGGGCCTCCTAAAATCCACCACCAGCTCCTTGGTTTTGCTGGTGTTCAGTCGTAGGTGGTTTGAGTCGCACCATTTAACAAAGTCCTTGATTAGGTTCCTGTACTCCTCCTCCTGCCCTCTCCTGATGCAGCCCACGATAGCAGTGTCGTCAGCGAACTTTTGCACGTGGCAGGACTCCGAGTTGTATTGGAAGTCCGATGTATATAGGCTGAACAGGACCGGAGACAGTACAGTCCCCTGTGGCGCTCCTGTGCTGCTGACCACAATGTCATACCTGCAGTTCCAGAGACACACATACTGAGGTCTGTCTGTAAGATAGTCCACGATCCAAGCCACCAGGTATGAATCTACTCCCATCTCTGTCAGCTTGTCCCTAAGGAGCAGAGGTTGAATGGTGTTGAAGGCGCTAGAGAAGTCCAGAAACATAATTCTTACAGCACCACTGCCTCTGTCCAAGTGGGAGAGGGATCGGTGTAGCATGTAGATGATGGCATCCTCCGCTCCCACCTTCTCCTGGTATGCAAACTGCAGAGGGTCGAGGGCGTGTTGAAGCAGCAGCCTCTCCATGGTCTTCATCACATGTGACCTCAGAGCGACAGGCCGGAAGTCATTCAGCTGACTAGGTCATGATACCTTTGGGACTGGGGTGATACAAGATGTTTTCCAAAGCCTTAGGACTCTCCCTTGTTCCAGGCTCAGGTTGAAGATGCGCTGTAGAGGATTCCCCAGCTCCAGCGCACAGACCTTCAGCAGTCATGGCGATACTCCATCTGCTCTCTGCTCACTTGCACTGCTGTAATTGTGGGTGGGGATGTCTCTCCTATGCTGGTATCAGCAGAAGGATGGGTGGAGGGTGCAGTACTCTGAGGTGAGAGTGAGAGTGGGTTAGGGTGGTCAAACCTGTTAAAGAAGTTGTTCATTTGGTTTGCTCCTTTCACGTCTCTCTCGATGGTGGCACTCCACTTCGAGATGCAACCAGTGATGATCTTAATCCCATCCCACACTTCCTTCATGCTGTTATTCTGCAATTTCTGCTCCAGCTTTCTCCTGTACTGCTTCTTTGCCGCCCTGAGCTGGACTCTGAGTTCCTTCTGCACGCGCTTGAGCTCATGCTGATCACCGCCTTTAAAAGCCCTTTTCTTCTGGTTCAAAAGGCCCTTGATGTCACTTGTAATCCATGGCTTGTTGTTAGCTTAGCAGTGTACTGTTCTTACAGGAACTACAATGTCCATACAGAAGTTGATGTAGTCAGTAGTGCAGTCAACAACTTCCTCAATGTTCTCACTATGTGATCCCTGCAGGATATCCCACACTATATAGGATATGCCACACTGCACAGAGATAAATAACTCATCAATGTTTTATAAGAGGGCGGCACAGTGGTGCAGTGGTAGCGCTGCTGCCTCACAGTTAGAAGACCCGGGTTCACTTCCCGGGTCCTCCCTGCATGGAGTTTGCATGTTCTCCCCGTGTCTGCGTGGGTTTCCTCCGGGCACTCCGGTTTCCTCCCACAGTCCAAAGACATGCAGGTTAGGTGGATTGGCGATTCTAAATTGGCCCTGGTGTGTTTGTGTGTCCTGCGGTGGGTTGGCACCCTGCCCAGGATTGGTTCTTGCCTTGTGCCCTGTGTTGGCTGGGATTGGCTCCCGTGACCCTGTGTTCGGATTCAGCGGGTTGGAAAATGGATGGATAGATGGATGCTTTATAAGTGTTATGAAGACCCAAAGAAGTCTTTGTGCAGGTCTTGTAATGTAAGAGTAAATGAGTAATAGATGCATTTTTGCAGTAGCTAAAATAAAGGGTTACCATTTGTTTTTTCTTGGGCGCTGCTATTTTGTCATTCTGCTCACTATGGCAATATGTAGCTGCTTGGCCTGTGACACTTGTTGCTTATACCTTTGAAACATCCATGCTTAATCCTTGTCATAAAATTTCAGAACCCAGTAATAAGACTGATAAATTTAAAGTTTTTAAATTTGGCACATAGGCAATTTGTTCTTAACCAGAACAGAAAATCCCTCACATGGGAGATTTGAGTCTTTAAATCTGTCAAGAAAATCACGGTGTCATCATTGTGTGCTACCAAATAAACTCAACATCACTGACAAATGATTGAAACAATATGGGGGCCCGGATCAGAATATAAACTCTTTACATAGTGTCCAGAAGAACAGTTAAATGCAGTTTTTCACTTATCTCTCTTTTTGATGCAGAATAAATTGTAAATACTGCAACAATCTAACTTAGTAAATATGGTTCAATTATAAATTTGATTAAGAAAAAATCAAATTAACAGAGGAATTGGGAAGAGTATTAAATGTTCTTTACTTTAATTGGTTTTATAGTAATTTTACTTAGTATTTAATAATCGACGCCTAATCTTCATTAACCATCTTCTTAACACTAGAATCCCTGAAGCCCACCTTAAATTCCTTCACACCTCTCCATCAGCATCTTTTGTTTTGTAAACGTGTTGAACAGCACAAGCAGTAAGCAGCCTGCTCCCCTATTGACAAAGCTCAACTCAACCAAAAACTTCTCCCAGCTCAGGCCAAGGCTCCTTATGGCTGTGTTGGAAAATAGCTATAGAAAGGAACAACAAGGTCTCCCTGAAAACCATGAAAGTCCAAACCCAGTGAAATTCATAGCTGAACTATTGCCTAAAATAATTGGAGAAGACTTCAAATCGGACATCAAGGTCTCAGCAGTCTACTTTATACGCGGATCAAATGCCTCAAAACCGAAAAGCACAATTGTCCATTTCAGTAAACTATAGGTTAAAGAAAATTTGCTGTTACTTCGAAGACTGAAAGAGATATTTGAAAATAACTGCATTCATATTATTCCATATTTCCCCGATTCAACAGCTGCTAAATGCACCACATTCTATGCAAATCCAAAATCAGATACAGCCTCTTAATCCCTGCCCAGCTGAAAGTGGTTATTGAAGGTCAGTTTAACATTTTTAATTCTCTGGATGAAGCAACATCTGAACATTGAAACATGATCATGAGTCATACTGTGTCCTGGCAAAGTAAAGAAGATTTCTTTTTGTTAAACTACAATTATTATATTTTGAAATTTCTTATATTGAATATATGTATATTTTGGTGACCAATCACTCAGAATATGGAACCATTTTTGGAAGCACTTCAAGACAGAGAAGCTTTTATCTGTTGCAACTCTACATGATAACCACCTTTTTCTATCCTCCCAAACCCACAGAGAACTTAATATTTGGAAAATGTCTGGGATTAAAACACGAGAATTATATATAATGATTTTGCATCCTACAAACAATTACACTTTAAATGTAACTTCTCTTCAACACAATTTTTCCACTACTTTCAAATTAGAAACTTTGCTAAATAGAACTTGCCCATTTGTTCTCACTTCCCATCTATTTATATGCCAGAAAAAATATTGATCAGTCTTGAAGACTCAGACAGCATTTCTATAATATATAAAAACAAAGCCCCTGACTTATAAAAATTCCATGGTACAGTGGGGAAAACACCTTTCACTATTTCAGAAAAAGATTGGAAGGCAGCCATGCATAGAATACACTCTAGCTCCACACTTGCAGAGCATTCAATCATTTAACATTCAAAATTTTCTATCAAGTGCATCAGAGAGCCATCCATCCGTCCATCCATCCATTTTCTACTGCTTAACTAGATCCTGGTCGCAGGGGCAGCAATCTAACAAAGATGTCTAGACATCTGTTTCCCACAACCACTGGTCTGGAGGAATAACATGTCCTATGTCTGTCCCAGGGTCTCCTCCTGGTTGCACATGCTCCAAAACACCTCTTCAGGTAGGCATCCAGGAGGCATAGAAAGTCAGGTATCCAAGCCACCTCAGCTGTCTCCATTTGATGCAGAAGAATGGTGGCTGTACTTTGAGCTCCTCCCAAATGTCTGCGCTTATCATTTTATCTCTAAGACTGAGCACAGGCACCCTGCAAAGGAAGGTAATTTCTGCTGCTTCTGTCTGTGATCTGGTTCTTCAGGTCACTACCCAAAGCTTGTGGCCACATGTATGGGAAGGAACGTAGATTGACTATTAAATCTTCAGCTTTGTCTTTTAGCTTGACTCTCTGTTCTGACAGGTAACTGCAGACACCACCCCATCTGCATGTTGATCTCTTGCTCCCTTCTCCCTTCACTTGTGAACAATACCCAAACATACTTAAACTCTTTGTTTGAGGTTGGAGAGGGCACTCCAACCTTTTGCTGTAGCTGAGAAGAGATATCTATAGAGAAATAAATAGTGGAGTATTTTTTTCTGTAATGTCCAAATAGTTTTGCACAGAAAGAATGTGTTATTCCAGACAAAACAAATTATTAAAGGTTGACCTACATTGTTGTTGTTAATTTCTCCAATAAGCTACACACAGTAATCTTTAGTCAATAAGTCATATCAATGACAGAAACTTGTTGAATCTTATCAGTTACGTTTGAAGAATGAAAGCAGAAACTTTTTAAATGAATAATACTCCTTTTATGTCAGTATTGAATATCATTAGAATGCTTAATTTCTTAAATCTTGTTTACTTAAGATCTTCTGATATAGGATTATTTGCCCTTTTTGACACTTTCTGATATTCGCCACAGTAAAGTTGATTTTTATTTTTGAGTTCTCTACATAAGTAACTAGAAAAATCAGTTATCTCTAACCTTTGAGCATACTTAAAAATTGTGTTTTATTGATCTGGTTTGCATTTTTTTCTTCCTCACATTATATAGCCTCATTTGATTGTGGCAAAGGAACTTAAATTCTCTTTAAACTTAATATACTTAGTACTCTATAATGAGCACATGATGTAATGTAAAAAAATGTCTGCAGAAATCGGCAAAGGTTAATTATATCTCAATGGGAAACATGTCAATTTAATTTATTCCCCAGAATGTTGAGCTCCAGTGAATTATACTACAGTTATATTAGATGTAACTATTTAGGTTATAAAGTCTATAAAGAATATTTATGTGGTATTTCTCATTATTGTCCCTTGAAGATATTGATGTCACTTTGATAACAAGAATGTGAGTGCACAAATTGAATCTGATGGGTCAATCTATATATCGTCACTGCTTAGAAAACAATAAGATTAAAACAGATACTTTTTTAATTAACTTTTAATTTTGAAAAATATTTACAATTTTTCTTTAGGACTAACTGTAATAACATTATTTTACAGCTCAAAAAGAAAATGAGAAAAGACGATTAATACAGACTGGAAGGAGAAGACAACAAGAATTAACTCAACTTTTGTCAGGCCATTGGGTTTTTATATTGGTGGCTTTCAGTTACTGCCATTTACAGAATATTACTTTTTAATTCCTGAGTATTATTTATCTTGCTACACTCTTTTTGAACTTTTTTTCTAATGGTAATTATAATGCAAGCAGAGAGTCTGCATACTCCTAAATACATTGCTGTATTTTTTAAACTCTTCAACAGGTTTATTTATTATTATAGACTATTAGACTCTCTGTTTTTCAAGCCAAAAGTTCTTATGTGTTTATTGGTGGAGTTATTGTTTGTTTCTTATGACTATGGCTAAACTTAATGTAATCTTGTGGAACATCAGGGCCTTGAACTTGTTTCTACAATGTCACTAAGTAGACATGGCATTAATTCTAGAATCACACCTCTTGACCTATGATGTGTCATGCTGCTCTAATCAATAATATTGTGTTGGCTCTCATCAAAATGTGGTTTCCTTAATCTTGTAAAACATACTCTTCAAATTTTAGATTTAAGAGCAAGTGTTGATAATATAGGGTGGTTCTGCTTCAAGCTGAAATTTCTGATCACAAATCATTGTTTGGTTTTGCATTACACAACTAGATTTCACACAACTCTATGTTGACTTTTCAGCAGTTTCACAGCAGTTCAGCCACGATCTCAGCCCTTTTGTTTTCCTTATTCAATTCTGTCATGGCACAACAATATTCTGTCTCAGGCACAGAACTAACTTAAATAGGCACAGCATAATGACAAGTGTATCTTCACCTGAACTTTATATGACTGGAAACTAACATAGCAACCTAAAACAACATGGTCATGGTCATTAAATGACAACCACAAATTGGCAGTGATCATAAACAAAGCAGAACACAAATTGCTTCACAGGAATAATGATAAAATCAATAAACCAGATGGAATAAAACAAATAATTCCAAAAATGGAATAAACAACATCTAGGGCGGCAAAAACAATGATTCATCACAGTGGCCTCCGTGTAATGTGACTAAAACATTAGTGGCCAATCAAATGGAACACAAAATGATAAAATAATATATTATAAAACAGTACAAATGCACACAAACTTCAAAATTTATAACAAGCTCCAAACCCATGATTACAACAATAAATAGCAGTACTAAATATGTTTAAAATTTGGTGATGGCTAGAGATAAGGTGAAATAATTAGTGTAAAATAGGAATTTACAATGAAAGTTAAGAGTTTCATTTCGCAAACAAATTTGCGAAAGAAAATGATGTTTCTCAGCCAGTGAAGTTTGCACTACTACCACATATATTTTCATCTCATCTGCAACATTTTATCTCACTCAAAAAAACGAATCATGGCATAATTTATTATTAAGCATTTTAATCTTTTTGATTTTATTTAAACATTTAGATTTTTAAAATGTATTTATTCAGACTACTTACAATCAGCATAAATTTCTTAATTATAAAAATAATTAAATTTAATCAGTTAGAATACATGGAAATATTTTAAATATGTCTACCAGTGAAACAAGCAAGATTCAATTCGTTAAGATGTATGAGATTGGTTTACATATACTGCACATTTCAGGAAATGGTACCATTTTGAAGCAGAACTGACGGAAGAGTTTTTGCAGCTTGTACTGCTACCTCATAGTGACTGGTAAATTACATCTAGACTTATCGTATTTAATCTGCCACTGTATATATGTGCTATTTTTGTACAATTAATATTGTATGATGGTTTTATCAATATACTGGTAATCAAATTCAATAAGTAAATATGTTTCTCTTGTCTGCTGTAGCTAGTCAACTTGCACACGATTCTAATAAATATCAGCCAACTTTAACAAGTCAGCTTAAAATGTTGCTTCCTGCACTTCATCCTCAATTAAGGGAATGGGTTAACCAGAGCAGTAGTTCCAAGACTTTATGAATGCACTACCCACCTAATAAAAATTGTTGTTGCAACCTGCACATGTGTGACTGCAAGTGAAGCAGGCAGGTTGTAATTGTGCGCACAAATGTCAGAGTGGTGTGGGGAGTCATGAAGATTTGTGCCACTGCTCACAGGTTGGAAACCACTGAAACAGACAAATTATTGTTGATTATAGGATGTATAATCTGTAATATAATATTGTAGTGATCTCAAACTATTGTGTGCAAGCAGGGGTGAAACAGTTACTGGTTCACGGTAAACCATAGCAACAGTCCCTAGCGGTTAGGATTGTCGTTTCAAATTTTTGTTACCATTAAAAACATTGTTGATTACTGTGTTTTGAAAATCTCATGTTAAATATTGCCCAGCATCAATAAAAGTAAGTCTCACAGACACAGAGAGCAGGCAATGTGTGTTCGCTTGTGTTAATAAAAATGTGGCAGAAAGCAATAACAGCTCTTCTAGGAGGATTAAATCTGAAGTCTTATGTTTACTTAAGGTATTGGCTTATTATTTTAATGTTTATGCAAACAAAAATTGCAAGTGCTGTAAATTTTATTTGTGGTTTTCAAAATAAAATTTAGGCTGCACAGTGGCGCAGTGGGTAGCGCTGCTGCCTCGCAGTTGGGAGACCTGGGGACCTGGGTTCGATTCCCGGGTCCTCCCTGCGTGGAGTTTGCATGTTCTCCCCGTGTCTGCATGGGTTTCCTCCGGGCGCTCCGGTTTCCTCCCACATTCCAAAGACATGCAGGTTAGGTGGATTGGCGATTCTAAAATTGGCCCTAGTGTGTGCTTGGTGTGTGGGTGTGTTTGTGTGTGTCCTGCGGTGGGTTGGCACCCTGCCCAGGATTGTTTCCTGCCTTGTGCCCTGTGTTGGCTGGGATTGGCTCCAGCTGCCCCCGTGACCCTGTGTTCGGATTCAGCGGGTTGGAAAATGGATGGATGGAATTTAAAATTTATGGATTTTTATCTCAGTTTGTGAACTTTTTGAAAACATTCATTACACTAAAAAACAATAAAGCTATAATACTGATAACTGATATTTTGGTTACTATAATCATGATATCCCTAGTGTGCATATGGTAGTTGGTTCAGTTTTAGAAAAGTTTCTCATTTATTGTAAAATATTTCCTGAATATCACTGGCTTACAATTTAGAGCAGCGAAATCAGGCATTAAGCAATTATGCAAAAAATATGGTAACTGTAGTTGAAAAACAAAATGTCAATAGTTTGCAAATGTTAACTTACACTAAGGGTGGTGGAGACATTTTCCTTGTCAGTTTGGTTGGAGTGGCAGTCAACAATCTCTATATATAATCTTCATTTGGATCTTGATATTTGTTTGTCCGTGAATGAATTAGAAGAAGAAGCACTAGATGGCAGTAGAGAGACAGCTAAAACAAAGACATTGCATTAAGAATCTCCTCCAGGCTTATAGTACTGAAGACTGCAGTACTCCAGTCACACCTCAAAACACATACATTCAAACTAAACAAATTGTTGTGTTTTAAATTAACTAATCTTTATATATAATCTTCATTTGGATCTTGATCTTTGTTTGTCCGCGAATTCCACACATGCGTAGACCACCTTCCAGTTTAGTACATTGTTGTTACTCACGGATGTCAACAATGTGCCAGAATAACGAAAGGGGTGGTGGACAGTGTTACACTGGTTAGCTCCTGAGGCCTGGTTAGAGAATGAGATTGCAGAAGATAAAAGGTACGTGCCTACGTAACATATGAATGAAAGAAAGACAGTAGGTAAAATGAATGACAACGTAACAGCACGTTCCGGAAATTATTATTGTTACGTTGTAGCTGGCGAGTGCTGCGCGTCTCACAGTTGTACCGTGGCTTGCTCACATGTCAGTGAAGTGATCCCTATTTATGCTTTAAAGAGCCTGGATACCTATGTGTCCCCCTTTAATAACCATTGCTCCGTGTATATCGCCTTACTCTTTGGATTGCCACAAAGCAACCTGCGAGATTGGAGAAAGGTTGAGAAGAGATCGTGAGAGGAAATGACAGCGTCGTGAAAACGAGACGGACTGTGAACGGACAGAAGCAGAAATGCTCCTACACCACCACATAATTACTATTCAGACAGTGATTCCGAGTAGGCCGTTCCTATTGAATCAATGTCCAAAGGTTTTGTTTTGTAATTTTGTTTCCCTTATAAAAAAATCATAATGCTGTGCGACGAAGGGCCCATTTCACGACTGGCAGCCGCGTTTAAACAGGGAGCCCTTCACAGACAACTTTAACACGCACAACGTAGTTGGGCGCACATGGCTAGTATTTTATATTTTTCAGAAGCATGAACTACTGCAGTCAGTATAAAATGGACACATTTTTGGTCTAAAGGAAGACTGAGTACTAATAAAAAAAAATCTGTAAAAATTAATACTGTCTTTGTGGGTTCATAAGCAAGAACATCTTCAGATAATCAGATTTCATCAGATAATTAACAATGGTGCTCATGTTGAGGTTCAGACAAATTAATTAAAAGAATAAACATAAGCATAACATGAATGATGCTTAGATCAAATAATTTTTGCAAAGTTTGTAGATAGAATGCCATAACTCCATCCATCCATTTTCCAACCCGCTGAATCCGAACACAGGGTCACGGGGGTCTGCTGGAGCCAATCCCAGCCAACACAGGGCACAAGGCAGGAACCAATCCCGGGCAGGGTGCCAACCCACCGCAGGACACACACAAACACACCCACACACCAAGCACACACTAGGGCCAATTTAGAATCGCCAATCCACCTAACCTGCATGTCTTTGGACTGTGGGAGGAAACCGGAGCGCCCGGAGGAAACCCACGCAGACACGGGGAGAACATGCAAACTCCACGCAGGGAGGACCCGGGACGCGAACCCAGGTCCCCAGGTCTCCCAACTGCGAGGCAGCAGCGCTACCCACTGCGCCACCGTGCCACCCACATGCCATAAATCATATTTGCATTTTAAAAAAGTTTTCTTTTAATGTTTAATTGTTTAACTTGAAGATGTGACTTGTTAATGATCACACAACTAATTATTTTCTGTTTTTATTTACAGATATATAAATGTGACCATGTAAATTGTGTAACATTTCATCATCTACCAGGTATGACTTGCTAAAACATTTTAGGCTGAAACATATCCACTATGGCCGTAAATGCTGGTATCCCTTTGTATATGCAGATATATTGTGGATGGAAGCACTGAATTAAAAATCAAGGTGATGAACTTCTGCACCAAGCTCGGTCGAGCTGGACACCTAGAAGTTCTTGCCAACTCACTTAAGAACAAATGGAAAGGTCAGGGTAAACCAGCTGTAAACATAAAGAAGCCCCGGAAGGCAGAGGCTAATTTCTGTCCAAGCCATCCAAGAGGTGAGACCACAGACACCCTAGAGATGAAAACAGTTGCTCTTTTGACCAAGAAAAAAAGTAATGAGGCAGTGATCAAGGAAAAGATGCAGCGTACCTTTTTGTACAGAAGACAAGAAGTTCTTCAGGAGCCAATGACTGCAGAGGTGCGAAACAGATGACCAGCACTCTTTGAAGTTGAAGTAATTTTAATAACTTTATACTAATAACCCATTAGTTTGAAATGTAGTTGAAAAAATGTATACTGATTGCATTCAGTGTTATACATCTTGTTATGTCTTTTCTCCTCTCCTTCATGTAAACCTGGAGTTCATGTGTATAACAACCATTCCTATAATATCAAAATGCATTGGACAACTGGACAGATACACTGAAGGCCTGATGAAGGTTTTCTGTGCCAAAGGAGGATGTGCAGGACAGAAAATCCATGCCATAAAGGCACCTGCAGCTACAGCAAGTGTGTTTTTATTTAGTATTTATTTGAGTCAAGCAACAAGCTGCAGAAATTCATAGGATTTTTTTCTTTTTTCTCATCCTAATCCATTATATCTCCTTCCCTAAAAGTTAAACATATTTGTGTATATGTTGCATATCTGTCTATATGTTTTTATGAATTTAAATTACCAAATATTCACTATCTTGTGATTCGTAGACCTTTTATTGATCTTTCTATTAAAGCAGCTTAATACACACAAAGGACAAAAAAATTCTCTCATGCAAAATTTAACATACAATCAGAAATTATATATTATATTTGAGATTATATGACTATATCAAAGTCATTAGAATAATGTGGTTAAAAACATGTTTTGGGAGTGGATCCACCAAATACAGCCCTGGGTGATATAAACTTTAAATATTACTTTCACTTTGAATTCAGCATTAGTTAAACTAATTAAATTATGTCCATACATGACAAATGTAATTTTCTTTGAGATCTCTTTGGTATGTGTAGTGGATGGTCGGATTCCATGTCTGGCCGGGATGCCCCTTTGACACTTGGTCTGGGAGAACAGCCATGGGCAGCATACTACTTCCCTGGAACGCTTGGTGGCAGCCCCCCTGGGTTGCATCGTGACCACAGACATGGGACTCTGGAGCTCAGCCCTGTTGGGCTCCATGGCCACCGCCAGGGGGAGCTGCATGGCTTCCTGAGTCCGTGTGGGTGGGGATGCAGCCACACACGGAAATGCAGCCGGATCTAGGTCATCAATCACGTGAAGCACTTCCAGGTGGGCTATACAAGGGAGCCAGCAGCCACCATCGGAGCGAGAGTCAGGAGGAGGAGGAGGACAATGCTTGCCAGGAGAAGTGGTGGTGAAGACCAGTGTGCTTTGTGTTGGCTTTTGTGACTTGTTTGTGCTTGTGGAACTGTGTTAGGGCTGAGGGACACGGGGAAGACATGGCCCCCAGCTGAAGAAAAAATAAAATTTTGTGTCCTTTTTACATGTGCCTCCGTGTGTCTCTCTGCCGGGTTGGGCCCCAATATAGCACCTTTCTTTCTACATATGCTTGTTTCAGAATGAAGACATAAACATTAAGTGTGACTGCGTCCTGAGGAGCTTAAGTGTCTACCTCAATGAAGACATGGAGACACTCGTCAAAGAAGACATGGTAAATGTATGTCTACCTGCTCTCTTTACATTATACGTAAGTTATGGGTATACATGTATTTACATTATGTTAATTGTCTTAAAGATATCATAGTTTAGCATTGCCCATGTTTGCAGTGTGCACTGAAAGATGAAAAATGCATTAATTTGGAGTTTGATCATACAATCTAAAGTAGACACTTGTCAACTGTAAGTGTATAAAACAGTTACACAGCTCATTCTTTGCTTATCTTCCAGGTCTGTGATTGTGCAGAGGCTGAATCTGGGATTGCACAAACAACAATGGACTTCTACATCATTTGTGCAGTGTGTGTCAGTCCTGATGAGGATCCTACAGATGTTGGCATTGTACTTGAAGGCATGGAAGTTCTGCCAAACCCACATAGTGTCACCTTTGGAAGTATGATGCTTCTTGGACTGATTTACTGTATGCACATAAAACATGTCGTCTATGTATTCTTTACAGTTCTTGATTTATATTGTTAGAGTTGGTCAAAATTTTTTTAAAAAAGGATGTCAGGGATTCCTTAAAATGCTTATGTACTTCAATACAGCCTTCACTGTAGGTTGGTTTTACCTGTCTACCTCAAATTTTATTACACAGTTGTTAAGCACAGTTCCTGAAAAAGTTTCATGATATTGCAGCTGAAAAGCCTGTTTACAATATATATGAGAGACATTGTGCGGTCTCCAAATCAGAGAGGTCATAACGGTCCTCTCGTTTAGCTCGATAAGGACATGTCACTTTACCAGAGTCCAGTCATCGTGCTACTGAGCCTCCGGTTAAACCAAAGGAAAAGACACCCAGTCTCCCCCGCTGTTACAAGTGTGGTGACCTGAGGCACTTTGTCACCGCCTGTCCTTTGCCACTAGAACCAATGGATTGTTCCTGGGCCCATGGAGAAAGGTATTGTGCTCTGTCTAATCCCCTGTCGATTCACCACACATGACATTGGATAACAGCTACTGTATGTTTGATTCCAGGAGTAACATTTCTGTTGTTGCTCGCCACTTTATTATACTGCGACAGTTCCTTAAACGAAAGACCAGTGTAACCTGTATCCATGGGGAGACATGGCAATACCGATTCGTCAAGTGTACTATTATGTGGTGTGGTATTCCTAAAAAACTTGTGGTAGCGGTGTTGCCTAGCCTCACTTTCCAGTTATATTAGGGCAGGACTGGTCTAACAGTGAAAATGGTATAAAAATAATCACTCCTAGCAGAGATTTGGACCTTGTAATGGATGGGGATTCCTCAGACTCGGCTGAAACCACATCGTGTGACCTTGAAGATCAATCTGACATTGCAACTCTTTTGGACACGGTGGAAACTCCCTCACCTCACCCGGATGGGGAATCCAACCCCGGAGAGGACAGGGAAACTCCACCCCTTGAGGTTGCAGATGATTTCTTAGAAACCCTACAGTTCCAATACAAACATACCCCTTTTTCATTTAAATGAGAATAATAGAATGATGACTCCTTACAATTCGCAAGAAATGCTGTAGTTTCAGTCAATGGGTAGCCCACGTCTAATCCCATTCCACAAGGGCCCCACTTTGTTTTACAAAACGATCTGTTATATTGAGTAGCAGAACATGAGGGTGAGATGAAGTCATTATTGTTAGTCCTGTCGGTATCGATCTCATAGGTCCCCTGGAACCCTCAGCAAAAGGTCACAAGTATATATTAGTGATTGTAGACTACACTACTCGATATCCAGATGCCGTTCCTTTGCACTCGGCTAATTCAAAAAATATCACATGGGAATTTGTAGAGGTCTTTGCACGAGTAGGAATCTCCAAAGAGGTCCTTACTGACCAGGGGACTCCTTTTACTTCAGAGACGTTCAGGGAGGTTGCCAAGTTACTCCACATTAAGTATCTTAAGATATCTGTATATCACCCGCAAACTGACGGGCTGGTAGAAAGGTTTAATCAGAACCTTAAACAGATGCTCTGCAACGTAGTTAGCGAGAATGGTAGGAACTGGGGTTTGTTAGCTGTTAGCGAGCACCCCGGATGAACTTCGCTGTTTGCGCACGATATTGTGACAGACCCGGGAGTGATAGTCCAGGAATGTACCTATTGCCTCCCAGAAGCAAAATGGGCTGAAGTGGAGTTAGAGATCAGACGTATGCTGGACTTGGACATGACTGAGGAAAGCCACAGTCCTTGGTCCAGTCCATTCGTTTTGGTCCCTTACCCTGATGAGAGTTGGAGGTTCTGCAACGACGTCTGATGTCTCAATCAGGTCTCCAATTTCTAAGCTACTGGACACTAGGAAAACAAAAATCTTTCTTTCATTTTTTTGTTAAGGCTATATTACCTGTCTCTAAGGAACTGGATCATCTGGGAAATGTCATCTGGGACTGAATAAAGGCTGCATGAGACCACCCAGGTTGTACAATTATTTGTATTGCTTATGTTTGCTGCTATTGGTTTTTGATGCAAATTAATACAATTTTTAAGTGAAAGATTACATCAGTGTCACTGTCTAATTGCTATTAGGGAGCTGAGAAGTTAAGATTAGAGTATTTCCTGTCTAACTGCAGTTCCTTAAGGGCTCAAACTGATGACTTTGAGAAGCTCTCTATTGGTGGTAAACTAGGTTAAACTGAAAGGAAAAAACAGTCAGAAAGCAGACCATTCTAGATGTCCCAAGGGTTGAATGTGCAGGGTACAGTATGGATAGTGAGACAGGTAAGAGGTTACAGGTAATGGTTGTACTGCATAACTGGTTTAGACATTTCTTCCCCATTAAGAAAAGAACCTAAGAGGTTAGATGGTATCTTTCATGTTAGGTGCTTCTGATAACAAGAAAACAGGAACGCAAATAAGTTTACTGGGACTCTCAAGTTTAAGGTGTACACTGTAGATAAAGACCTTGTATTCTGTAATTAGATTAAATCTTTTTAATATACATACAATAAAACTAAATGACCACTAATAATAAAATGTCAGCTAATAATGCCATAACAAAAGGACATACAATCAAGATCTATCAATCTATTGTCATACATCACAAACAAGAAAAGACAGTATTAAAAGATATTTTAACATCAAGTACTCTATTCTGAAAGCAGAAAAATAACTGAATATTCAGAAATATTCTGGTTATCATTAATGGGCAAATCAATATGAATACATAAACAATAGAAAGTTCACACATGCTTAAAAGGGCTCCATCCCTTCTCTTGAAAGGTGAAAGTGTAAAGTTCATGCTGCACATGCACACACTGGAGCAAAGGTCTGCCAAAAATACTGCAGGGTCCATAGGACTGTCCAATCAACCTGGAAAAAGGTTAGCAGAGCCAGACACAAAAAGAATTGCACAGAGAGAAATAGAGGTTGCATTCAATATATCATGGAAATATAGGAAATGGTTGACGATGATGACTAACATGTTTACTTTTTAACAATGTGTTAAATTATTAAGGCAAGTTACTAATTATTTAAGTTCTATACAACAGAACTATCTTCTGGGAGATGAGGGGGTAGCAATATGGTAATATGAAAAGAGAGCATTAAACTCGGATATAACAGCAAATAAATTCTTTTTGCACCTGATGTTTCCAACAACATGACAGTGGGGACAGCTGTACAATGCAAGGACCAGTCCTAAAAGATGCCAGTCATATTTGAAGCTGTCAGTTGATCTAAAGTATACATCTATGAGATTTCAAAGAAGTCTAAAATGTCAGATAAGACCCAAGTGAATATAAGAAGACTGTGCACGATGCAGTGCTCAGTGAAAAGGTTAGAAAATGAACCAAGATTCCAGGACAACAATTGCAGCCATGTCATTACACTATGTTGGAAAAAACAACATTCATTCACAAATTATTAGATTTACAATACATACAAATGTTTTTTTACTATTTGTTAGGCTATTTGTATTTATTTATTGATCAGATGTTTAATCTAAAGTGACTTACAAATCTCAAATGTATGATTTGACAGATAGTAATGGAAAATATAGAAGAACTACACAGTATCAATTATTCATAAGTATAAGTTAACAAGATATATGTATATCATAGGTTTAGGTTAGGTTAGGTTTCTTTATTTAGTCATGTTTACACAGGAAAACATGAAATTTGCCTTCTCAGTTGCATCTAATAACAGGTAACAGACAGAATGAAATAAAACAGACAAATAGAAATAAGAAAGGTTAAGGTAAGGCAGTTAGTTAAAACATATTTATACCAAAAAAAAAAAAGGTAACAGGATATATATCAAAACCTTAAACATTATCTCCGATATTTCTTATTGAAAAGTCGTATGGCACTAGGAAGAAAGGAGTTTCTGGAGCGATTTGTGTGGGTTTTCAAAGCAACTATCCTTCCTGATTTACTGAAGTTTAGTTCTACATGTAATGGGTGTCTATCATCAGTTGAGATTATTTCCAGTTTCTTTAGCATTGCCCTCTGACACACACTAGTCAAATCATCTACATCAGCCCCAATAACTTTAGCTAACTTTAGTTAACTTCATATGCTAAGCATTTAAATATTTCAGAATACAAATAAGAATTTTACCTCTACAAAGTGAAAAAATTGATTATATTAAAAGGTAAAAAAACAACATCAGGCCTCAGAGAGTAATTGAAATATTTATTAGAATAATTGTACATTATATTAACTATATGAATGTCTATTAAATGCCCAGTGAAATCATAACCAAATTAAACATTTAAAAAAAAAATTAAACAAAATCAGCAAGGTTTTTTTTTACATTATGAGTTAAGTTCTGATTTAGATTAGAAAAATTAACTTTTAATTTTGGTATATCCTTAACAAATATTTTTGTATAAAGCACCAAAAGAGAGAGGTGCTACTAATTTAAATATAACTGAAATTACCAAATGATGCGACTGAATTAGAGAGAATTATAAATAAAAGAATGGTGTTGCATTGTATAGTGTTGCCTCAGTAATTATCTATATGATGTATGTAAATGCTGTGTGTGTGTGCACGGACCTTTCCCAGCTACTCCTTTTTCCATCCTACTTTCCCCAAAACATGCATGTTATTTGGACTGACAATTCTAGACTACTCCAGTATGAGTGGGCTCTATGATGGACTAGCACCTTGTCCAAGGCTATTTCCTGCCAAATGCCCTGTGCTGCTAGGATTAGCTCCAGTGCCCTACAGCCCTCCTTTTAAATAAGAATCTAAGGTCTAAGAACGGTCTACTTTTTATACCTGCTGATTTACCAATTTTCTTTTTCCCACAGACATGGGAACTGAAGCCTTTCTATCCAATTAAAGAAAGACAAGACAAACAGTAACTGAATATAAGGAACATAATCTGGTCATACTTGTATTGCATGTTCACAAGGCACAGCAATATGGCTGGTTTCAGTACATTAAAAGGGTAGCTACTGTGTATTGTGGTTTTAACAGTTCATCTTCTTTCTCACTTCACTACCACAAAATGTAGTTACTGTATATAGTAACTGAAATAAAGTATGAAGTGAGAGACTACAAAAATATATTATACACTGGACAGTTCTCATTGTATTTCTTTATGCAATAACAAAATGAACGCCTGTTTTGCAGTCCTTAAAATATACGCCATTATACACATACTTTGCAAAGAATTATTTATAATTTTTGGTATTACCTTGTAAATATATTCAAATCAGGCTAGCTACAACACACTTAAACTGATAATAATTGTTTATTTGAAATGGAGATGCTTCAGTAGTTTACACAGTGATGATTATAAACTGCTAAATACTATTTATTTAGTAGAAATATCTCTCTTTCATAATAAAGAAGGGTACAAAGTTGGAGCTTACAAGATTGTCCTGACAAACAACATCTCTCGCATTCTGAAACTGAGCTATGATGAGGGGAGTTCAACAAGATGTAAAGATTTACTGTTTCAGGCTGACTGATTGATTGACATTCTTTTTTCATTCCTTATTCAGGTGCAATAAATTAAATTAATTGGCATTATTTCAATATTAATAATATTAAATTGATTTCTTACATATGCATGAATTAGATTGTGTGTTAAGAAAATAAGAAGAACATACTACAAAGTTTAACCAGAACAGACTATCCATCCATCCATTTTCCAACCCGCTGAATCCAAACACAGGGTCACGGGGGTCTGCTGGAGCCAATCCCAGCCAACACAGGGCACAAGGCAGGAACCAATCCCAGGCAGGGTTCCAACCCACCACAGGACACACACAAACACACACTAGGGCCACCTAACCTGCATGTCTTTGGACTGTGGGAGGAAACTGGAGTACCCGGAGGAAACCCACGCAGACACGGGGAGAACATGCAAACTCCACGCAGGGAGGACCCGGGAAGTGAACCCGGTTCTCCTTACTGCTAGGCAGCAGCACTACCACTGCACCACTGTGCCGCCCTCAGCACAGACTAGTCAACACAAAATAGTTTGTCAATCCTTATTTGTCCAGTGGGTTCATACAAATATTTGACTTGAGTCTGAAAATTCCCCTATCACTACTTTTAGCCACACTTACTGCAGGTAGCTGATTCTATGCATCAATAACGCGTTTTGGGCCCGAGTTCACTTAATTTTACACATTTGTATATGGTTAAATGGTACTAAAAGTTAAAATATTTTCCTTAAAGTTAACATTTCTACAG
This sequence comes from Erpetoichthys calabaricus, assembly GCF_900747795.2. Lineage (NCBI taxonomy): Eukaryota > Metazoa > Chordata > Cladistia > Polypteriformes > Polypteridae > Erpetoichthys > Erpetoichthys calabaricus. Next base: position 37,512,801 of record NC_041397.2, read on the forward strand.
AATATAGATAAATAAAGAATATAGTATAAAATAGAATGACATATTGTGGGTCAATAATTACATACATCAATAATTCTTTTTATGGCTGAGTCCAACTAAGATGAGTTACAGATGGAACTAAAGAATTAAAATATTTTTCTAAAAGTTAATGGTTCAATAGAATAAGTGCAAGAAAGCAAACCAATGAATCCAGATACATCTTTTGCAGTTTTGTCTAAAGCTGAAAAAATACACATCATAAAGAAGATTTTAGTTTTTAAGACTTCAGAAAAAGTACACATATTCTAGAATTGTATATATAATGTAAATGATTATCATTAAGGATTAATTTTTTTTCTTAGGAGCTTTTTAATTTGCACTGTTATTTCATCAGTTTTTAAAGTGTATATTATTGGATTTAGTAGTGGAGGCAGAGTAGCTGATAATGAAGTGTTAAGGATTCGCACATCTGTGTTGATTTTAAAATTTACAAGAACTATAATATAAGTCACCAACAATGGGATATAAAATATTGCCACTAGAATTAAATGGGTTGTACATGTTTTAAATGCTTTCCATCTTCCATCTGCAGTTGTTATCCTGAATAGTGCTAAAATGATGCACGTGTATGATATTATAATGAAAATTAGTGGCAAAAAGATAATTACAAATGTATAGATATAAGCCATAATTTGGTTTGGGAAAGTATCACTGCAAGCATTGCTAAATACTGGTCTGTGATCACAAAAGTAGCTGTTAACAACAACAGAATTGCAGAATGACAAGTGCATAATTAATCTTACTGAAATTCCAACAACCAAAAAAGGCATCATATAAGAAACAAATATAATTAAAATCATTCTGTTATTAGTATTAATTAAATTACAATGCAAAGGAAAACATATAGCAAGTAATCTGTCATAGGCAAGTATTGCAAGAGAGAAGGACTCTAATCCACAAAAGTAATGTACAAAAAACAACTGAGCTAAACAGCTTTCATATAACACAAAGTTAGAATTGAAAAGGAAAGTATCTAAGCATTTTGGAATAATTGCAGAACTATAACATACATCTACCACTGAAAGAGCAAATACAGCAATGTACTTTGGTGTGTGCAGTCTCTCACCCAACACAATGATCGTCATTAGCAAGACGTTTGCTACAAGTGTTGCAGCATAAACAAAGGAAAGAAACATAAAGAAGTAATTAGTGTGCTGCAGAGATTGAAAGCCACTGATATAAAATCCTCTTGGCCTTACAAATGTGGAATTCTGTTCAGCAATAAATATGTTTGAGCCCTGAGAATTCATCACAAATTCAGTTTATTTCCTTCTTAGCTTCAATCTGTCAAATAATAATAAAAGAAAACAGCAATCAAGTAGTTGTCAGATAGTATCAACATGTTTTATGTATTATTTCAAATTGTTTTTTGACTTTATACTATCTTTTTTAATTAGCTTGAATAGCCATTTAGTGTTGATATAGTTGCTATTTCTTCATTAATAAGAGGCCTAGAACTTCTTCTGTAGTGCAGACATATAATAAAATATAATTAATATTGTTATACTGAAGTTATTAAAGGACCTACCTCAAATATTCCAGCTTCTAATCTCTCATCAATAAATTATAATGTATCTTATATAGTGTTTGTTTAGAGTACACTGTGCCTCAGTGTGTCTGACAAAGTAATATTATAAAGTATAACATTACACTAATAGTGCAGTAATTGCTTAACACCTTTCTTATAATGGTTCTGAATTCCGTGAGGAGTTAATTACAGATGCATTGGGAATAGTTAACTTCATGCATCATGTCCAGCAATGATTGTTCAACCTTAAGGCAACAACTAAACATTAAACTTTCTGATGCAAGCTTCTTGACTCGTTTCATAAGTTACAAACATTTCTACACATACAATATACAGAGCGTGCCAAGGTCAAATCAGAAAGTTAGCATGATATGGCTGTAAGATATTAATTTCACAATATGTTAGTGATTTATGAAGAAATTCTTCAGTATGCCTTGGTAAATTAAAAACATAAAAATCATCATTTTTAAATAATTTGTTACCATAATAATTTTTATGAATACTCTAGCATTGATTATTGATTGTTAAGTTCTTTATTAGCATTGATTGTATCATTCAAACTTGATTCCTACCTTGTGACTGTTGCCGTCCTCAATAACGTGTCATGTAACAGATTGATTTTTCACAAATTTAAGATCTTGAAAAAAAAGGGGAAAATGCTGCATAGGTTAAAGTAATTGGTTTAAAATTCCAAAAGCACACAAGAGAGAGATTTTATCTATCTATGCTGGCATACCTACTGACAGCAGGAATGCATTAAAAAATCTTTTGTTTAAATTACAAAAATTTAAATTAAAGAGTCCTTCAAAATAGGCCTGGTTTCAGCAAAAGTACTATTCTAAGCCAACATGTGACATAGCTAGTTTCTTCTAGCCATTATTCTGCCAAGTACTGGTTGATCTATAAATCTGTGGTTACTAAGCTACACAGTTTGGTCCCATGTCTGTATTCATCACATAGACAAATGACCATGAAAAGATCTATTCTAGAAAAATCAAACCAGTGGCATATTACACTGCTTCTAGACGAAAGGGAGCAAAAATCTAATGACTACAATTTCAGGATCTCGTTTCCTTAAGGTTGTTAGATTACAAAACAAGGAATCAACAGGGAAGGAATCAGTTAAATTGATTCAATTCATTCTAAAAAGACTACAAAAATTAAAAAATACAAAACAATAATTGTTGTGATTGCTTTTTTCCTGCTGAGATTTATTTTTTAATTTTTTGTGCAAAATTTATTTTGGCTTTCTGGTTGTTATTTTATTTTATTGTTATAAAGATGATGCCATCGGTTGCCATTTTAAATGGGATTTCTTAACAGGGGCTGCTTGGTTTTCATAGCTGTAGCCATGTTGAGTATGGATTTGATGCCCACTGCTAACCATTTGATTGCTGGTATTGTGACACGTGATATTATCACACAATTCCTATTTAAGATGGTGGTGGTATCAGCAGCTAGGTTAGATAAAATTGTTAGTTTGGTTTAGACTTTTTCTTCTGTTTATTTGAAATCAGATTTTTGAAATTTCTTTCTGTTCTTTACTTCCTGGTCTCTTTTGGTACAGCAACTTCCTCCTGCTATGAAATAATAATTTAGTCTGGTCTTTTATAGTGTTTAATTTCCTGGTCATACTTTTCCTTTTCCTTTAAGTGAACACCTCTTTATTTCAAAGTGCTTACAACAATAAACTGTAAAACAAAACAAAACAAAAAAAACAAACAAAAAGAAAATAAATCAAAGGAAATAAAGATAAGATAAAAAATACTTAAACAGAATAATTCATGAAGAAGGCTGTTAAAACAGAAAACAAAAAGGACTTACATAAATTATTAAAAACTAAGAAAAAAAAATAGTCTCAACTGAACACTAAAGTTATTAACAAAGGAAAATTCACAAACTGGGGCCAAAGACAAAGCAACCAAATGCTTATAGTATATATATATATATATACTATAGATATAGTATTTTCTTGTAACTATTTCACAAATGACCAAAGTACCTCAGAGACATAATTACCAAAAAGTCCTTGTGTGCGAGACAAAATAGTGCAACAGTAAGGCAGCAGGACAAAATGAAAAATACAACAAATCATTCAAAAGGGAAACTACACATTGCAGTCTCTGTAGCTGTAATGCATGATTGATCCAGAAAGGGATGATGAGGTTAAAATTATAAAATCTTGTTAAATAATAAATTTTACACAACACGGTTATCTTTAATTCTTTTTTTTTTTTGTTCTTTATTTCGCCTTATACAATTTCTTGTATTAGGAATTTGGTAGTTTTCGCATACCCCTTGGGGTCAGAGCGCAGGGTCAGCCATTGTACAGCGCCCCTGGAGCAATTACAGGTTAAGGGCCTTGCTCAAGGGCCCAGCAGAGCAGTGGCCTTTTTTGGCAGTGATGGGAATTCGAACCGGCAACCTTCGGGATACCAGCGCAGCTCCTTAGCCTCAGAGCCACCACTCCACCCTACACCCTTGGTATCAGTAGTTAACAACAGTAATTTGTCGGGTTCTGTGACGATCTGGATTGGTTCTGTGTTCCCTGTCCTGTTTGGGATCCTCCTCCCGGATATGACCCTCCGCCCACTCTGAGGTGTGAGTGCGCAATCAGCCAAGTGCCGTGATCAACCCCGGAGCAGTGCCATCATATGCACATCTGCACCACGTTGCATCTGCACCTTGTTATGTTGATTATTTATTTAATATCTGTTGTACGCCACAGACCACTTATCACATATACAGTACTCAGTAGGGGCGCTAGTGAGGAATGCATCCGTGTGTGTACTAGATTTATTAGATAATTACCATTTAAGCCAGGTTGTGGTAATCAGCTGGCACCAGTTGGGCATTAAGCAGAAAAAAGGTCAGGGGAGGGCATATGCTATGTAGGAGAAAAAGATTTTTGAAAAAAATGAGAGAGGATGGAAAGGGCAACATCAGCCATGCTGACAAGCAAAAGAGAGAGGGCTGTGTGGCCATGTCGTGTCATGGCCATGATCCCATCTGCTGAGTAGTGGAGCAGATGGAATAGAGAGAGACCTTAGGATCAAGACAGAGATGGGCAAGGAGCCCTGGGAGCTGCGGAAAACTTAAGGCAGGAGAAATTTGGGTCTGTGTTGTGGACCTGGATACAGTAGGCTGCATTGTGAATGAAGAGGAAAATATACAGCCATCAATTATCATAACCAAGAACTGCAAGAGAAATTGACTCCATTGTGCAAAAATAATGTACAAAAAAGAGTTGAGATAATCATGTTTCATATGAAATAAAATTAAAAACAAAGGAAAGTACATATCTTGGAATAAATGAGCTGCTGTAACTGATATTCGCTACTGAAAGCATAAAAAACTGCAATATACTTAGGCATATGCAGATTTTCTGCATATACAATTACTGTCATTAAAATAATATTTGCCATTAAAATTCCAAGATAAGCAACAGACAAAAACAAACAGTAACATTGAACATTTTGTAGAGACTGAAATCCACTAATGTAAACTCCCAAAGGTTTAACAAATGTACTGTTGAGTCTTGCCGCAGTAGCTGAAACCTGAGTGTTCATTATGAATATTCACATTGAATCCCATGATTAACTTATAAGTAAAATATAATATTATAAGTAAAATATTATATGATTAATAAACCTTAATTAGAATTAAATATACTCTTCTTTGTTAATTTCATAGTTGTTTAAAATCAATAGCAACATAAAATTCTCGACCTAAAATTTTTGAATCCACTTAATAAAATACAAGGTTATTGTTGTCTCAAATTAGAAATATTATTGTAAAATAAAAATATTATTGTCTTGACTTCATTAAAAATGCAAAAACCCAACGGGTCACAGAAGTGTCAAGTTAATTATAGGATGATCTAAGCAAATCCTGATGCGTCTAATTAACAAGGGTATGTCATACAAAAGGACATTTAGACTAGATAGCCTTTAATTAAATAAATGCAACTACTGAACTTTATAATCTCTCCCATAGCTCAGAATTTATTATGCAGGATTAGAAAAAGATTAGTAAATAGATAGATGTTATCTTGTGACAGTAATTATTCTGAAATAAGACTGAAATAATGATTGTTATTAAACACTATTACAACAAAAGTGTCCATTTTGTAATAATGACATAAATACAGTATATTACATTAATTACTATGGAAAAAGGGGCTATATTGCGCCCGACCCGACACAGACTCACACTGAGGAACATGTAAAAACTCAAAGACTTTTATTTTTCTTCACCTGTGAGGCACGTCTTCCCAGTGAACCTCACAGGCAATACACAGTCCCAAAAGCACTTAATTTAACACACACTCTTCTGGCACCACCACTTCTCCCGTCTAGCTTTGTCCTCCACCTCCCAACTCTGGCTCCATGAGTGGTGGCCGCCCAGGTGCTTGATTGGCTTGTTCCGGCTGCACTTCCAGGTATGGTGCATACGTGGCCCACAGGGGCGCAGGAGTGCCAGCTACAGCACCCCCTGGCGGTGTCTGCGGGACCCAACAGGGCTGCATCCAACTCCAACTCCCGTGGAGCCCTGCTGGCACCAGAGGCACCTCTCCAAACCAGGGGGGTGGCCATCTAGTGTCCAGAGGGAGGTCTTGCACCGTCCAGGGCTGCTCCCCATGAAGATACAGTGCAGGGGCATCTCGGCTGGGCATGGACGTCAGCCGCGTGCCACATTACTAAGAAGTACATATTAATGAAAGTTCATTCAAGGAAAACAGACTGATATTTATTCAGTATATGAGGGTTGTTATTAACCTATTAATAAACTATTACAATAAATCGTTTTTAAATTCAAATGTGTGACTTTGATTATCTATGGCACACTGGTGTGGGAGACCTCTGTTTCAAGTTCCAGCCAGCACATTAGAACTATGTAGAGATACGGGTTGCTTTTCCTGAAAGCATTGTGATGCTAAGAACATCGTAACTCCATCATAAGATCGGCTGTTAATTTAGGAGTGCTTCTCAAAGCCCATCGTAACTGAAGTAGCATATTAAATCCTTCATAATCTATATGCTTCCAAACCCAGCTGTTAATTGCTAAGTGCTTAATTGCTAAGGGCGTCTGCTTGCACTAACCTTAGACATAAGTAGTGGTCATCACACAGAATACAGTATATTAAATTCACATTATGACAGCTCTGTGAACATTTGGAAAATTAAGATTTATATTGCCTTTATAATATTCATATTGCAATGCAATAAAGCATGTATAGTACATATTGTACAGTTTTAAATGTAAACAGTTATATTTAAATAATTTAAACTGTTAACAATTATACATATACAAGTTAATACTTCTATGTTTTTTAAAAATTTTGAAGAATACTTATTTTAAAGTTTCAGTTGGTTTTACTTTCATGGAGACATTTTTCTGTGTTGCAGTTGGTTATGTGGAGAACCAGAAAAAAATAAAAAGCACTAACAGAATTCCAAAACATTTCTGGTCTCAGAATTAATTTGACTATAAGTGTGCTCTTTCCAGTGAATTCTCAAGCACACAATATTAGATTGGACACCTTCCCTTTTATTATCGCAGATCAGTTCAAATATCTAGGGGTAAAGATCACAAGTAAACATAAAGCTCTTTATCAACAAAAATTTTGCTGTCTGTATGGAAAAAATCAAGCAAGACTTGCATAGATGGTCAACCCTTCATCTCACTTTAGCTGGAAGAATTAACATTATTAAGATTATCCTCCCTAAGCTTATCTTTTTATTTCAAAATATTCCAATATACATCAATAAGTTGTTCTTTAAGAAATTAGATTCAACCATAACCACATTTATTTGGAATTCAAAACATCCACATATCCAAAGAGTGACCCCACAAAGGCCAAAGGCAGAAGGTGGCATGGCTCTACCTAACTTTCAGTTTTACTACTGGGAAGCAAACATACAACATATTAAAACCTGGACATTGACACAAATATAGATGAACATACACAGGCTTGGTCTGCAATAGAAATAGAATCCTGCAGTTCATCTTTATATTCCTTGCTTTGTGCCCCAATAAATGCAAATTATCGCCACTATACTAATAACCCAATAGTGCTTCATTCACTCAGAATATGGAACCAATGTAGGAAACATTTTAAGATAGAGAATCTTTTATCGATGGCACCACTGCACGAGAACCACCTTTTTTAACCATCGCAAACATATGCAGTTTTTAATATCTGGAAAACATTTGGGATTAAATCACTTAGAGATCTGTACATAGACAACGTCTTTGTATCCTATGAACAATTACATTCTAAATTTAACTTTCCAGCAACACATTTCTTTCACTATCTTCAAATTAGAAACTTTGTTAAACAGAACCTGCCCAATATCCCTCATCTCCCACCTCCCTCTATGCTGGAAAACATATTCATCAGTCTCAAGGACTTAGACAGCATGTCTGCAATATATAACACCATTTTACAGTCCCTCCCTTTCAAAGATCCAAGAGGACAATGGGAAAAGGATCTCTCACTCAGCATCTCAGAAAAGGAGTGGAAGGTAGCAAAGCAGAGAATTCACTCGAGCTTCATATGTGCAAAGCATACAATTATTCAACTAAAAATAATATCGAGCACATCTGTCTCGCTTAAAATTGTCCAAAATGTTTCCAGGGCAAGATCCAACCTGCTAATGTTGCAATCAAGTTCCAGCCTCACTGGGTCACATGTTTTGGGCCTGCACCAAATTAACATCATTTTGGACCAAACTTTTTAAATGCGTTTCAGACAGCCTTGGTGTCACAGTCCCTCCTAACCCATTAACAGCTGTGTTTGGTGTACTTCCAGATGGGCTTGAAGTGGAGAAGGACAAACAAACTGTATTGCCTTTACTACACTATTGGCACATAGACTTATCTTGCTCAACTGGAAGAATCCTAAATCTCCCCTTTTAAGTCAGTGGATAACTGATGTTATATATTATTTGAAATTGGAAAAAATAAAATTCTCACTTAGAGGATCTGTGCAGAAATTTTTTCAAACTTGGCAGGATCTAATCAATAACATTTTAGAATAAGTTTTTCAAGCACTGAGGAAGCAGATTCACTCCCTATTCTCTTTTTGTGTATTCTCCATTTATCTGTATTCACTTATTAATTTATATATTTGCTTATTTTTACTAGGTTTAAGTTTTATTCTGCTGGCCATGCTCTCTTTCTCAGGGGTGGGGGTTGATTTGCTTTCAATTCTATTCTTGTAAAATTAATGTATTTGTATGTAATGTTGTGTGATTTCAATAAAATCAATAAAAAAAAAAGAAGTTGATTAAAATTTTAGTTTTCTATACCATTGTAGTAACCTAATTAATATATTGAGGTTATATATATTTAAAAAAAATATATATGTATAAAATGAAATGAGGTATAAGGAAGAATTCATTGTTAATGGCTGAGTTAGGTTTAGTGGAACATTCTCTTTGTTTCAGGGTGAGAGAATTGGGTCAATTTAATATAAAAAGCAGCCACACTTTGGTCCTAAGAATGTGTTGTTGCTGCCAGGCAGCACATTTACTTAAAGTAGTAAAACCATTAGTATTATAAAACTACCCGAAAAACACACAGAAGTACAAAGAAAAAAAAAATGATGTGTTTATTAAGCAAGCTAAACTATAGTGGGAGATGCAGATCTGTATGTAAAAACAAAAACTCCTAAGAAACAAAAGTAAAACAAAATAAATTAACAGCTGCCGACCATCTATTCAGTGATGTAGCTCACCTTTTTGACTATCACTTTAACACAATTTTAAACAATTCCAATCTCAACTCCTCTGCCAATGCCACAATCACGACAACCATTTTCATACAAGTCTTCACAGACAGTAAGATGGCACTGTGTTGATGTCACCATCATAACAAAAATTATAATCAATAAAAATGCAAATATTCCAAAAATACAACAAACGTTACTTCTGTATTTAAACACAGATATGCATTATTTGGGATCACCATTTTGTGCTTGCAGATTTCATAGGTGTAACTATTTTGTGTTTCTGGTCACTATGATCCTATGTAGCTGCTAAGCACATGACACATGTGTTAAGTGACTTAAGTTGTGACATGATAGGCAATTTGTCAGTGCAGTTAAAGTACAGTATTTAAACTTTGTGAAAAGGAGGAAAGATTATGAAAGATTTAGTTTCAAGCAATAAATTAATTCAGGTTTCAGATTTTGGTTGTGATTTAGTTTTGTTAGTGTAGCTACATGGATTTTGGTGATTGATCTGTTCGTAACATAAGTTTAGACTGTAAAAATTAATGATCCAGACATCTAAAAATTTAATTTTAAGCTTGTTGCTTTGTGGAATAAAGTAAGCAGTATGTAGATTCAAAGTTCTGAACTTATGTTTGGTGTCATGTTTCAGTTGCAGCAGTTCAAAATTCAACTAAGAAACTGCCTATGTAATATTTTTTGTCACTTTCCATTCTTCTGAAATGTTATACTTCTGAAAACATTTGTTAGGGCTTGAGAAAAATGTAATAGATTAAAGTCTAATAGGTGTCCGTTACGAATATTGCACCCATTACTTTCACCTTCTGTTGGATCACATTGTGATGGATTTTAAAACTGATCATCCACCATCTCAAAGATTTAATATAATTTAATAACATTTCATCTATGATTGACAAGTTCTTGAAATATTAATCCTCTGAATAAAAAAAATATTTTTCTGGTCTGTGATTAGCAAAGAGATTCATCACAAAAATATACTAGGTCGCCCATCACCTGTAACTTCTAGTGGAGGTTCACCCTTTAATTTGTGGTTTTGGTGAAAGTTCTGTTCAAAACTTGGAGTAAAGGTCAATTAAACATCTGATTAATGATCCATAGGCAGAAGTTCAGACAGGAAGAGTAAATCAAGATTTTGAAAGATATCTGAGATGAATATTACAGTTTTTCAGTCTACCAGGACCACAGTTCTTCCTATTGTGGAATTTTCGGGTAATATGAGTTGTACAGGAATCTCTTTGTTTGAGTGCATGTATGATTATGAACCTCTCGTATTATCTACTTTCTCCCCATTGTCTGTAGTCATTTTCCAACTTTCCAGAAAAGTTTAAATGGATAAGGGCTTAAGACTGGGAGAACGTGATGAAAAATGCTACACTTTTCAAGGGGTTCACTTGCAAAGAATCACATGACTATAATGTGAGTCAGAAGGTATGGCTGTCGGCTTAAGATCTCAAGTTGATGATTTTGTCCCAAAAATGAGCTCCTAAAAACATTAGCACTTATAAAATCGTAAAGCAAATGGCTGTTCTTGACTATTATAAAGTGTGCTTTTTCTTTCATGTGTACTATTTGAAACTTGTCTTTTCAGTCAGTTTTTTAGACCAAAGCCTCCTCTTGCTAAGGTTGTTGATGAAGAATATGAATGTGAGAACAAAAATATTACTGATTCTAATCGTCTTGGTTCCTTTGTTCTGTATTAGTTCAATGGCTAGAATACAGATCTGAGAAATTCAGTTGAGTTCCTACTAAAGCTATCCATTCTCCCAGAATATTGTTGTATGAATGGGAAGTGAATTTTAAGTTGCCCACCCAAGGACAGTCATAATAACATAGGAAGGGAGGAGAGATTTAACTCAATCAATTAATTATCAGATTTGCCTTAATAAATGAATTAATTAAAGAATTAATTGATATATAAGACAGAATGCAAACAGACTAGACAGATGAACACATAGAACAGGCTGGCTGTTACTTGCTATTTACCTGTAGAGTTCTAATTTATCTTGGGAAGATAAATAGTTTTACATTACCAAGTCTTTAAATATTATGTCTAGTGTTGTGTGGATGTTGTTGCTTTGTTGCTGCTCCTGGTTCAAGTTGAGGATCCTTCTTGCATTGGAGTTTCCCTTACTCTTTGGTGCATGATTCTTTGTTTATGATGCTCTGTGATGCTGCCTTCTCAGATTGCTTTCTGCTGTAAGGCTCTTTGTTGTGTCATCTGCAACTTGATAGGCAAAAATGATTACTGTTTCTGGCACAAGAGTTTACATGTTGAAATTCCTTTCCTGAAGTAAATTCTATTTCTTAGCCTTTTCAGACTACTGGTACTGCATATTTGGCATAGCAGACTGGACCTCAGCTTTCTGGTCACTGTTTCCACAGAATACTCTCACAATTCTCCCGAAAGATCATTTAGTGTGTGTCTGTCTCAGAGAATGGAGACAGCTATTTTTTTTTAAAAGAAGGAAATCTAACCTTGTGTGGTTAGATTAATGTGACTTCCAGTTACAAAATCAGGGCCTGCGCATTGGCGAGTTATTCTGTCCATCTGAGCTGTCATTTCCTTGAATTACAGGCCTTTGTTTTTGCTTGAGTCCATTTTGCTCCTTCTGACTTTTAGAATTTTGCAGAGAAGCCTCTGAACAGTTCTCAGTTCAGCACTGACACCATTGTTTTCAGATGACATACAAGCAGATCCTGGTACAAGCCATAGTTCAGTCACTTAATGTGGAATTTAAGTGGGGGAAGGCACAGCTGGATGACTGCTAAATCAGCTGCCTTAACAGGCCTGGAGTGCGCTAAAGCCAGTCAGAATAGGCAATACCCACTTTGTCCTACATTGCACCAGTTTCATTATAAACACTAAAATGGTTGGGCATGTTTAAAGCCTGCACATAAGGAGGGGGCTCTGTCCAGATTGCAGACTAACATTTTTTTGTCTTTTGCTCATATGTGTACTATTCACAATCAGTACCATCAATAATGTCGTGTGGGAGTGGCAAATGGGGTGACCACCCTGTGCCTAAGGGGGCCTCACTTTTGAGGTCCGCATGTCCCGTTCGAGCGTATTTGTCAAGTTATATTCTTCAGTATATATATATTTGAGATGCTTCTAAGAGGAACCCTTTTAAAATCCCTCTTCAAGGTCAAATTTCATCATGTACGTCTTTGAAAACACTCCATAGTCCACCTTCATCGCCCGAAAAGGGTCGGCAGTATAATCTCTTCCTAAAATAGGTATAGCCCATTAGTCGCTGGGTTGGCTTTTCCTATCTATAGAAAAAGACATTGCATCCAGATTAGACTACGAAAATGTCATCAACAACTTTTCCAATCGGAAGGCAAGAAAATTGGTTTTTAGTCTCTAAACATGGAAACTGGTAAGATATTTCATGATGATACCTCTATGTTAATTTCACACTTCCTGTTAAAACACTGAAACTCACATATTATTTGTAGGCCATAAACATGTCCAAATATTAATGCACAAAAACATGTATCGTTAATGATAACCAACTGACATGACATCAACGTGAGTTATGACTATGACATCCTGCATATCGAGACTCAGATAATACTTGCAGTTTGGATACTTTTCTAGAAGAGGCCCTGCTAATTTCCAAATGACACCATATCACATTTCATACTGTCTTTGTATTGTCATGAATTATGAATTGCACTTTTTAAATAGATTATATCGCTATATTTTGATAAATTCTGCGTGTTTTCTTCCAAAAATGTAGCTGAATACCGTAATGAGAAAATCCAGTGTATGTTAACATTATTTTTATTAAATCCGCATGCAAATTTATACATTCCACACATACCGGTAACAGCGTTTGATGTAACTGGCCCCGCATGGGGTTGGTCAGTCCTAGGCCCCCAATACCCCTAAGGCCGCCTCTGATTATCATTTTTGTGTATTTGTTTTTTTCTTAGGTGCTGACATTTTGTACTCTCAATATTATTCTATAAGGCTGCTGGGCCTGTGACATTTTTGTCATATGATTCATGACATCATGGCAAGCATGATATACAAAATAGGTGTGCAGATGAAGTAGTGTTTTGACTTTGTGAAAATTAGAAAGGAATTTTTTTGAGACTTGCGTTCAGGTTCCTGTCAGTATTGACAACTGCAAGAAAATGCAAAATGCTATGAGGATGTTGAGAAGGGACTTTTACTTTTTGAATGCTTCTTGAGGTTTTGGCATCCACACAAATATTTTTGAACTTCTTCATAAGATTAGTTATACTGTAGGTGAAAAAATGGTACTTAAACTCTTAACACTTAAAATAACTGACAAGAATAACATAGCACTGGTATGTTTAATTTCATGCCATATTGACCAATTTTTAGTTGCTTATACCTTTGAAACATTTATGCTTAATCTTTCTCATGATATTACATAACTGAAGATTTTCAAATTTGGCATATATGCAATTTGTTCTCAACCAGGTCAGAACTTCCCTATCTTGGTTCATTGTATGCTAACAAATAAATACAACAGCACTGACAATTGAATTGAAATACTGCAGGGGCTTGGGCCAGACTATAAAGCGTTACGTAGTGTCCAGAAGTTTTCCATTTAGTTTTCTTTTTGATGCAGAATAAATTGTAACAATCTAACTAAGTAAATATGATTCAATTATAAATTTAATTAAGAAAATATCAAATTAAGGGATGAGTATCATTGTTGTTTATTGTAATTGTTTTTATTATAATTTTGCTTAGCTCTTAATAGTCAACTCCCTGTCCTAATGAACTGACTTTCTTTTTAATGAAAAAGAAGCACAAACAAGACACTTTTGGTGGCCTACTAGCACATTTGCCAAATTTTCATGTATATAGCTTACCACAGCATTATTTTCAGGGAATAACAAGGTTGTCGATAAATACGTAAGTATAGTGATCTTTATGATATTATTGTTTATTGTTGTTTTGATTTTTTAATGTTAAATCATACAAGGCTGATGTCACAGTTTCTGCATGGGCTGTGTAGAATCATATAAAATGGTTCAAGGGGTGTGAAGGAGAAGAAGAGGGGGAAGGTGTGCCTGGATGCAGGAGGAGAGGAGGAATGTTAGGAGAATGAAAATGAGGGTAGGAACTTTGAATGTTAGTAGTATGACTGGTAAAGGGAGAGAGTTAGCCGATATGATGGAGAGAAAGAAGGCTGATATGTTGTGCTTCCACTGTTTGGGTTATGGAAAACACCACTAAAATTTTAAATATTCAAGTCTCCTGCAGCTTGCCTGCAATACACTGTCTCACTTTTTCCTGTGATATTTGACTGCCCTGATGCAGGAAAACAGCAGCCATGTTGGATTACCAGTACACCTCAGTTTCAGATGTTGGAGCAGGGCTTTGGGTTGTCAAGTCAGCTGGAGGACCCTATTCAACAACAGTGGGCTGTGGAGTATTAGCTGCACTTCTTCTCTAAGAAACTAGAGTCTTGGAGTCAAAAGACACACACAATATGTCAGACGTGCACAAATAATGGTCAGCCTCAGGGCTCTGAGCATGTGAGGGTACTATTGGTAGCATTTTCTTGACTATTGCCTCCAGAAAAGATTCACAGACCGACTAATATTTTCTCTTCCTCTATCGCTGAACAGTATGTCCCGCCCAAGACTACATATACATATTGTGACGCGTGAGTTTTTGCACCCCAAAAACAAGGCTGAGTCTCAGTACTTTTGCAAAACGAACTTTATTCAACTTGAAACAGGAACATCAGGAGTATTTATTTCAGCGGGATCTACCACACTCCTATGCAGAGACAAAGCAAACGGGCATAGTCGGGGCCAGGTCAGTGGCCAAGTTATACTGTTCCTTGCATTTATAATGTTCTTTGCATCACCCATTGGCAACAAACATTTATAGAGCGACCACAATCATCTCATAGTTGTTTCCGCGGTGTTATGCTACTGCATTGCGAACCTGTGGTTGCCTCAGCGATGAACAAGCAGCCCTCCACAGACGCAGCAATCATGCTTCAGTGTAGCATCCCATTGTAATATATATATTGTAAAATGAAAAGACCTTGACACAAAAAAGAAGTTTGGGGCAGCCACCCATATACTTGAATAAGGCTGCAAAAGTAAGATTTGGTTGCACTGAAGTGTACAGATTGAGTCCAGAACAGAACTGACTTCATTCAGGAAGTGGTCTGGGTTTTATGGCAGTTCAGTGGAAATTATGTCATGGAGGCCGGAACTGGAAGTGACATCTTTGTGGATAACTGGAGGTGATGTCTTCGTGTATGTTGGAACCAGAAGTGACGTCCTGGGAGTTAGGCAGGATTTCCTGTGTCTGGTCTGCAGAGATTAAAGAGAAACCTCACTAAAAGTTGCCATTTTCATTGGGCCTTTGCGCCTTTTAACCTCAGTATCGTCAGAACACAACATAATATCAAAGTTATTTTTTACTTCAAAAGAATTAGAAACAATTTCATAACAAAACAGATGTTTATGTTAAACCAAATCATTATTTTCAAAAATGTAAGTGTGTTGAAAAAGAAACATTTTTTTACATTTGCTACTTAATTAACTCTTTAACTGTTGTTAATATCAAAAATCTGATCTGTCTTTTCTTCAATTATTATTTCATTGTGAACAAAAAGGTTCTATATAGTTTTTCTCTAGGGCAAATAATAAACAAGCAACTAGAGTAACAGAAGTCATTGAGACGGTAGGAAGTGAGAGGAGGCGGATGTTTTGTGGGGATAGAGAGTTTTATTTTTACTGTTCTATGAATTGTACTTTTTCCTGCAAAATAAATCTTACACTAAATGTCAGCATAAAATTTCACAATCTTTATCTCTTAAAAAATGGCTTAAAAAGCTCAGAAGTACTGATGCAAAATAATGCTAAAAAGTTGATGTCTTTTTACTCTGAGGAAGTCGTAAGTGTCAGACAAGGCTTTTATTTATTTTATGCATATAACATACATTTTATCACTCTTCCAAGCCAAGTCAGATAGAACAGCTAGTTGATTATAAACTTCACAATTCCCCACAATTCTCCTTTCCTGAACCCAGCACTAACTGCGGAATCTGAGTTTTCTTTGCAAACTCCACACATCCAAGCTACGTTGACAAGGGCCTATAATTTAGTCAGAAATGAGTGAATATGGATCTGTGTTTCTGTACAACTGAGTGTACCCTATGATGGACTTGCGTCCTGTTCATGGGCTGGTTCCCATTTTATTCTAAATGCTGCCTGTATAGGTACTTTTTCCCTACAAACCTAAAGAGAGTTAGAACATGAATGGATGGACAAATGGATTAAAGAACACAAAGCATATGCATATTTCTATACAGAATTAAGATCTGAGAGAGAGAGAGAAAGAGAGCTTGGGAGCATGCACTGATACAGCACATTGGCGTACCCACCACACAACAAACCACCTTAGGATCCCAAATTAGGACCTGAGTGCAACCGTGCAATGGGTGACACCTCAGCACCTCTAGTTTGAATACAGTGGAACAGTGTGTGTGTTTTTTATACAGTGGCTAGAGTGCTAATCCTGCAACCAACCCCCAAGTTTTCTCGGCTAGTTGGAGGACCTGCTTGCAGGGCTGGATGCAGATTAACATCCTACCCAGGATGGAGCAATTGCAGTTTAAGGGCCTTCTTCAAAGGCCCAATGGAGTGGAATCACTTCTGACATTTATGGGATTTAAACCCGCAACTTTCTGATTGCTGTCGCAGATCCCTAGCCTCAGAGCCACCACTCCACCCCAGATTAGATTAGATTAGATCAAATATGAGAAACTTTATTAATCTCAAGAGGAACTTTAGATGCATACAGCAAAAGAAACAAAAAAAAACAAATATCCAAACTGAAATATGAATATTTGTGCAATGAACATTTTTTTACAGCTATAACACTCTTTAAAGGTGTTCTCCGTTCAAAAACCTCTTTATTAGTAAGAATAAGACAGTTATACACCACATAATGTTACATAAAAACGCTTATAAATTTTGTATACAATTCTTTTATCAGAATACAAAAATACTTGATCTAAAAGAGTTAAACAATTTTTGCAGGCATTAACAATAAATAATGGTACACACTCCTATTTTTACAGTGAATTATTTTCACTTCAAAATCAAACCATACAGGCTTTTGAAACAGCATTTTAGAGAAACTTTACTTAGTGGTTGTGAATTCATGAATTTGTGTTTTTTGTTTTGCCTGCCATCCCATTCTTTAGGTCACTTCTATTTTGCTTCAATTACTCTTGGATTAGGTTTCAATGATAAGTAGAAAGTATACAGTGGGATGATTTACCTTGTCATTGTTATTTGTTTCACAGACACATATTCAGGTATACAGGACTATCTTAGAGTCAGTCTCAACTGCATGTTTTTTATAGTGGGAAAACTCGATTTCCTGGACAAAACGTAGAAAATGCGACCAGATACAGGATAAACAAAGTGGGCTAAGGATTTGAATCCAGAGGTAGAAA
Organism: Erpetoichthys calabaricus; assembly: GCF_900747795.2. Lineage (NCBI taxonomy): Eukaryota > Metazoa > Chordata > Cladistia > Polypteriformes > Polypteridae > Erpetoichthys > Erpetoichthys calabaricus. The sequence goes on from NC_041397.2 coordinate 37,530,598, forward strand.
TATCACTATATCACTTCTTAATTATTATACAGTATTTTATTTACTCTTACTTATTATAATTCTTGTAACATGGTCATGACTGATTTTACACAGTAACTAGGATATATTATTTTTATGTTTCCTAGTCTTTTCACTACTAGTCACTAGTATTTTAAATCATTCTCGTTAATACTGCTATACATTTTTTGTGTATATATGTATTCCTGGATTTGATAACTTTGCCATAGAGTACATTTAATATTTGATTCAAATGCTTAAACAAACAATATTTTAATTCAAATTAAGCCCTAGTGTCCTCTGAAAATGCACACGCATTAACAGTGCAGCCACATTTTATGTCAAGTAACCTGAAGTCACCCCAGCCTACAGAGAATATTGAAAGGAAGATGGCCAATAAGAAGCATGTTTAATACTCAATCAGTATTTAAAATTTAGCATTTTGATTAAATAGAATCCCTTTTGTGGTACTGCTTTTAATGTAATTTACCTAAATCAACTTTAATTTAGTGCAGAAATGATAAATATGTTCTTCCTAAATTGCCCAAGGCTGCCCCATGCAGGTTTTCCTAAAAAAGAATGAGTTAGGTTAAAAAATGAAATCTGAAGTGTAGGGGTGTGCATGAATGTGCCTTGTGATGAAATGACACCTCCTCCATTGCTGATTCTTAACTTACTTTAGACCTGATGGTTCCATTATAAACTCCAGCCTACCATGACCCAATAATTGGATGAAATGGGTTTAGGAAATGGACGACTGGATATACAAATCTTCCCAGCCCGAGTAAGTTTTCTATTCAACCTCACAAATATATACTTGTTTTAAACAAGAAATAGATAAATATATTTATTGACAATAGTACACTTTTTAAATTTAAACTCAAAATGTAACAAGCAGGCATATAGTTTCCTCATATTCATTAAGTTCCAGAAAAAAAAGATACTGTATTAAACACATTTCATTATAAGTAAAAGCTGAACCGCTACTTTAATGTAAATGACCCTCCATGTTTTTTCTGTTTTACTTTCAGATTTTAAAAACATAGCAGTAAAAATACACTTAATTTTTTCAACAGTGTTTGATTGTCATATATTTAATTTTGCCTTATTTATTATATGTTGGCGTGAATAATATTTGTTAATAAAGAAAATAACACATTACTTTTTATATCAACAATTTAACCAAAAATGGAAAACAACAAATTTCTTAACAAACTCTAATACTGAGCACTTTGTACTTTTCCCTCAAATAACAGGCTGTCTATATAGCAAGGTATCTATTAAGGCTGGCACATTTTTATATATTATTTAAAGTGATTAACATTAAAAATCTTATCAATCGGTATGAAGTTCCACAAATTACAAAACAGCTGAAAAAGATTAAATGGTTGCCATTTGTAAAAGTCAACACTTTACCATTTTTGACTGTTTCTCCATCCATCCTTAAACCAAAAATGAATTTGAGCGTGCGACTGCGAAGACATTTAACCCTGCATTGTTTCTTATTTGTACGTTTGAACAAAAGAGGGTACATAACTAGGTAACATCAGGATGTAAATGTAATCTTTACATTTTCTCTCTTTACATCATAAATATAATAAATGGAAACTGATTAACAAGGATTTTTTGATAATAATAATAAACATTAGTCAGAGACATTCATAAAGGTAGCCATTATTTCTGAATTTTAAACAATTTAAATTCATTGATTGTTTGACCACTAATGTTTTATCCTTCTAATCAGCTTTCTGATTTGCTCCATCATTTCATCTGTTTTTAGAGTGTATACAATAGGATTTAGAAGAGGAGGAAGAGTGGCCGATAAAGTTGTGTTAAGTATTCGGACATCTATGTCTATAAACTGAGTTAACATTACAGTAACATAGGTTCCAAGCAGAGGTAGGTAAAATATTGCCACTAACATTAAGTGAGCAGTGCAGGTTTTAAATGCTTTCCATTTTCCTTCAGCAGATGCAATCTTCATCACAGCAACTATAATGCATGCATATGAAAGTATGATAACAATCAAAGGGATAACTATAAACCCAAAACTAAAACATCCTGATATAATCATATTTGCAGAAATATCATTGCACGCCAATATATACACTGGCCTATAATCACAAAAATAACTATTTATAACTGTGGATTTGCAAAATGACAGACGTGTGATAAAATGAAATCCTACTATTATAAGCGCAAAGGGAATTGCCCAAGAAATTACAATAATTATTATCATCCTAGTATTTGTGTTGATTGTATGACAGTGTAATGGAAAACATATAGAAATGAAGCGGTCATATGCAAGAACAACAAGAGTAAATGATTCCATTGCAGAAAAATAGTGTACAAAAAACATCTGAGCTAAACAGGATTCATATGAAATAAATTTTGAATTCATAAGGAATGCATCAGCACATTTAGGAATTATTGCAGTGCTACAACTTATGTCTACAACTGACAAAGTAAATATAGCGATATACTTTGGTGTGTGAAGACTATCTACAAACAAAATAAGTGACATAAGAATGATGTTTGAAACAACAGTGGCAATATACACAAAAAGCAAAAATATAAAATAATAATGAGTATTTTGCAATGAATTAAATCCTTTTATGTAAAAACCAAGTGGTCTCACAAATGTAGCATTTAGATCAGTTACTCCCGAAACCTGAGAAGCCATGTTGACATCTTGTGGTTGAAGAGTACAAAAACCTGTATAGAATAAATCAAATAAAAATGCTTGTTAAATTTCAAAACATAATAATGCAGAAAAAGTAACCTAAATAAAAAATAGTTTCTAGCCTAGTTCTGATTAACACTGGAAACAAACAATTAAATTAAAAGTTGTAACAAGAAAAAAGGCAATCCAGGTTTTTGTGAAATTCAGGGTTTAGTTTTCTGTGTTTTATGAAAGTGAAAACTTCTCAATTTATAAACAAATTGCTCACACAGTAAATGATAGATGTTGTAAAAGACAAATAATTACAGCACTCCAACTATAACTGAAAATGTAACATACCTTTAATGAACTCTGAGCATGGGAAGTTTCTTTCACAGTTCCATCTCCAAACACATTCTCCATCTATTATTTTAAAGACTTTAAAGGTCCTCATTAGAGTTTGAAATCACACAGGAGCAGTACTAAGCACATTAAATTTACACATTTCAAATTGTATATCCCCAGGGTTGGATTTCGAGTGATGCAAGAATAAACATGTTCAAATGTCTTTTTTAAAAAGTAACCGCTTTATTTTTCTTAAAAATGGAACTGTAGCTCGTATGTGCAAAGCACTCAATTATTCAACATAAAATCTTCTATCGAGCGCATTTATCTCAATTAAAACTATCGAAAATGTTTCCAGGGCAAGATTCAGCCTGTGAACATTGCAGTCTAATTCCAGCCTCACTGGGCTACATGTTTTAGACAAAAATATTTGAATGCCTATCAGACAGCCTTCGTGTTACAGTCACTCCTAACCAGGGCTGGATTTACAAAGAGGCCAACCTAGGCCAATGCCTCAGGGCGCCACAGTTTAGACAAATTTTTTTTTTTTTAAGTAATGTGATTTCGCTTAAATTTCATTTTTGTAGTAATATATAATAAAAAAGGGAAGAATATTACCTAGGGGCGATGAAAATTCAAATCCGGGTCTGCTCCTAACCCATTAATAGCTGTGTTTGGTGTGCACCCAGATGAGCTTAGAGTGGAGAAGGACAAACAAACCGTAATTGCCTTGCACTTACTTGCACTTAGGCTTATCTTGCTCAGCTGGAAGAATCCCACCCCACCACTTTTAAGTCAGTGAGTGTCCTATACTATTTGAAACTGGAAAAACAAATTCTTTGCATCTATATAGCGCTTTTCTCACTACTCAAAGCGCTCAGCAATTGCAGGTTAAGGGCCTTGTTCAAGGGCCCAACAGAGCAAAGCCTCTTTTGGCATTTTCGGGATTCGAACTGGCAACCTGCTGATTGCCTGTGCAGATCCCTAGCCACAAAAATCAAATTCTCTCTCAAAGGATTTGGAGAAAACTTTTTTTTTTAAATATGGCAGGACCTAATCAATAATATTTCGGAACATGTTTCTGTATCAGTGAAAATACTCTTCCTTCCTTGTTGCTCTCACATATTTGCTTTGTTGGTTGGTTCTCCTCTACTTCTTTTGTGTGAGGGCTGAAATTTGGTTTGTTAAGTTTGATCTGATTGAATTGATTGTTATTTCCTTTTAATTAAATTTAATAAAACAAAAAAATGGAACAATAAAGTGATAGACATAAAGAGTTATCTTTGGAAAGTTAACTTTTAATATATTTGAGCATTATTTTCTTCATCTCATGTATAAAGGTTAAAAGTTGCTTAAGGTTTTTGTTTTCTATAACAGTATAGTAAATAACAGTAAAGTGTGAGATTTTGCACTAATTTAAATACTGAGCTTATATATTAAAACAAAATACATAAAATGAAATTAGATATGAGGAAGAATTCATTGCTAATGGATGAATTAATTTTGGTGGATCCTTGTCTCTGGTTCAGAGTGATAAATTTGGATCAATTTATAATAAAAAGATTCCATTCTTTGGTCCTAATAAAGTGTTGTGGCTGCCAGGCTCTGATTTCTCAGTATGTTCTGTCTTTGGGTAATGGCAACAGTCACATGCTATGTGAATTTCAATTCCCTTATTTCTGTTGTTAAGTTGTAAGCTGTGATTAGTTGTAAGCGGTTTCTTTATAGCACTACATTTATTTACAGTAGTTAAACCATTAGTGTCATAAAACTATTTCGAGCTAAGCTATAGTGTGGAGTACAAACAAAAACTCTTAAAAAAAAAGAAGTAAAACAACAAATTAACAGCTACTCACCATCTATCTGGTGATGTAGCTCACACTTTTTCCCATCATATTACTGCACCAAAACAATTCCCATCTCTACCCCTCTGCCAATGATCCTATGAAGACCAATAACAATTCTCATACATGTCTTCTCAGACTCAGTTTTAGAAGAGTGGTAGAGCTCTTGTTTTCATTTTTAATGTGGGTTCCAGAAGGATCGTCAGATGTAGTAAATTGACAACCAAAGTCACCACAAAAATTCAAACTGAGTCACAAAGCTTTTGACCACTGAGGTCACTATCACTCTCTAAATAAAAAGCATCTGAGAGTTCTTGTTGTTCGTAACATAAGTTTAATCACGCAGAGATCCAAACATTTCATTCTAAGCTTTTTGCTTTGCAAAATAAAGTAAGTAGTCTGTAGATGCAAGATTCTGAACTTGCCACAACAATGCAGTAACCTGAAGTGTAACGTGCTGTTCTACAGGAAGATATGTGAACAGCTGCTGCTAGACCTTGTTCTTTAGTAGTCATTAAAAACCCACAAATTCCATTTTCTGAATGTTACTTGTGAGTTTCTAAGAGTTGTGGGGGATATTGAAAGAAATGCCAATTACTTTTTGAATTACAACTTAATTAATTTACAACAAATTCTCCACGTGTTGATACCTAATACCAAAAGCATAATTAGTAGTGCCTAAAATGCTTATGTTTGGGGTCATACTTCAGTTGTGGCAGTTAAAAATTTAACTACCTTAAAAACTAATAAAAATGCTTTTGAAATATTTTTTGTGCCTCTACACTCTTATACAGTATTGTAGGTCTGGAAACATACATTAATTTCTGTCACCTTCTGTAGGATCCAAGGTTATTATAGTTTTGCCTTTTTATATTAGTTTTTATTTCTATATTTTTTCTGACCTTACTTGGAAATTCAGTTTAGTTTTAGTTTTCCTTCATCATGTACTTTTAGTTTTAGTTTAGTTTTTATTTCACGAAGACATTTCTATTTTATTTTTATATATAATAGTTTCAGTTTTAGTAATTATGGCATGGAGTGCCTATGGAGTTAGTTTTGTGTCACAATCAGACAGAACTATACACTTAACAGATTTGGATATGAGTTTAATGTTAGTGGAAGCTTACTACACTGCCTGGTTTACTATCTGCTTTTGTTTTTTGTCTGATAAAAACAAGCATAATCAAAACTAGATACTGAATATGAATAATTTTACACAATTGTATAATTTTTAAAATATCTTCTCATGAAAATCACAGGGGCTTAGGAAGAACAGGGCTCTTAGACCTGAATGAGTGTGCAGACCCCATGTAGCTGTATTGAGGGAAACAAAGAAGAACAAGCATGTAGTGTGAAGGTTAGAGGTGGTGAGTCATGAATAGCCTACCATAAGAACTGTAAACCCATAATGAGCAGGGCAAGAGCAGGTAATAGGAATACGGACAGGCATAAAACAACAGAGACAGCGTCTGAGATTAAGGACAACATATACATTATCTAAACCTGTTTATCCAGAGCAGGATCACAGGAAACCTGGAGCCTACAGGAGCAGGTTTGAATGTATGGCAGGAAAACTCCCTGGTATGCAATATGTATGATATGGCTGATGTTAAGAACAAAAAGAATATGATATTTCAACTATCTACTTTGAGAGAGAGAAAAAAACATTGAAAAAAGGCAGACAAATATTTTAAAATATAATTCTGCTAATGGTTTACTTTCACAATATCAGGTATTTTGAGTTGTGAATATGAACTAAAAAGATAAATTAATAAATATAAAATAAATACAAAAACCCATTAGTATGCCTAGTTTTTCATCACTTGTCAGACTCTCTACCTTTGTTTGTATTGCTTCATTGTTAAACGATGTTTTTAAAGCAAAAGTGATTGGTCAGCAACAATATGCTGATCTTGTATGATGACCTAGTCAGTCTCTCGATCATTTTATTTTCAAAAATCGAGAGTGGTCTCCCCTCAACTTTCTTGTATACTCAGATATGGATATTTGAGGAGTAAACCGCAAGACAATGATTATATTTTTATATTATGTACATTAAGGAACCATCACCAACAAATCAAATCTATATATATAAAGGAGAGTTGGGATCCGAGAGACTGTGTTTGTTTGTTTGTGGAGGGACGGAGAGTTAAGGTTTGTGTTGGAGTCACGTGATCATCTCCCCTCCCATTCACCTCATTTCATTCACTTCATTTCGCTTCGAGCTGAGCTCCGCAACTGATGTGGTCTTGCCGTCCTTTCTCCTTTACCTGATTTACTGTTTAGTAGACACGGTACTTACTGAATAGTATTTTTTCCTTTAGTGTTTTCTACTTAGTGTTTCTTAGTGTTTAGTAGACGCAGTGTGCCGGTGTTCCCGGCGGTGTTGCGGTTTATTGTTACTTTCTACTTCGTTTTTGTACTTTAGTGTTTAATAATAAATAATAATAATTCATTACATTTATATAGCACTTTTCTCAGTACTCAAAGTGCTAAAATAGTGAGTGATACTTAGCTGATAGCAGTGTCGAAGCAGCACAGCACAACGGAGCCGGTAGGACAGGCGGGTGTGGTAGCGTAGGTGAGCGGCGATAGCAAGCAGCAGAAAGCACAGCAGGTGGAGGAAGCAGGATTTGGATGTTCCAATACACAGCCATAAACAGTAAAGCTTGGTAATTTCAGGCGTGATCGCCCCGGAGCCATAAGCCATAAACCAGGTTAGTATGAACATCAGATCAGTTCCCGGTCGTAGGGTACTGTAAGATGAAATGGGAGCAGATCAGCATAGCGAATATAATCACGGAGAAAGATCATCCCGAGGTGCTAGATCGCCAGGTACAAAGAAATGTTCGTAGGTCTCGTCCCACGATCCACAGACTCAGCTGTTCCCAGTAAAGTGGAGTCCATAAAATCTGTAAATATTAAGCCAAATCCATGCAATTCGAGTCAGCTGTACCCACAAACTACACGTACAATAAACGAAATAAAACAAGCGTAAGAAAGTGCAGAATTAAGGCGAATTTTGAGAAAAGTGTTGTTAACAGGGAGGAGCGGCAACAACAAGCGTGCGCCAGCGCCCCCTCACCTGCTATAATAAAGCAGTTATAATAAAGTAGACTTTTACTTTATCTCATTTAGTGTTCTTCCCAGCGGTGTTGCCGTTTTTTAGTGTTAGTGTCTACTTAGTGTTTGTGTTTAGTATTATGGAAGGAGTGAACTTACCACTGTCAGATTTTGCAACGAATGAGTTGGTAAATAATGATTATTTATCAACAGATCACATGAGCAAATTCAACGAAATTTTAGCTGCATGTACAATTTTCCAACCTCAAGAAGTTTTGCTAATGTGGACTCCTGACATACCTATAATGCACATTCCACAAAGTGCAAAACATATTCAAATATTACCTTCTGCAGCTACTGAACGAGTGACTCACTGGGTGTGTACCTGTTATGATGGTGCTGTAATTCATGTCTATGACAGTTTAAACGCTGATAAAAAATTCAGCCTCACCGAAGAGCAGCTTTGTTTCCTTCATGCTTTGTTTCCTTACAAACCTCCCATAGTTTATGAAGACGCACAGCAACAATTAAATCATACAGATTCTGGTGTATTCTCAATTGCATTTGCTGTGTGTATTTTTTTAGGTATTGACCCAAGTGATCAAGTTTTTACTATTTCTTCAATGTGAAATCACTTATAAATAATTTTTGTTACTCAACAATTGCTTCCATTCCCTGTCGAAAGTAGCTGACAGACGACACCAGTTACAAGTATTCAGTATTCAAAGACCTGTACGAAGTACGGCCACTAACACAGTCACTCATAAAAGGGGAGATGACTCGTGCAGGAAATGGGTATTGAAACTACCTTGGAAGACATGCAATCAACAAGGCGATTAAATGGATCTCAAGAGATACAGTGGAACCTCTAGATACGAGTTTAATTCGTTCCAGCACTGAGCTTGTATAGCGAATTTCTTGTATCTAAAACAAACTTCCCCATTGAAAATAATGGAAATCCAGTTAATCCGTTCCGCACCCCAAATATATTAACATAAAAATCAATTTTCCTAACAAATAACACTGATAAATTATATATACTGTAGTCTACCTTTAATAAATAACACTGGTAAATAATATAACTGATTATTAAAAGAATCAAAACAGGTGTCCAAAGTGCAGTAGAGCATTCAATAAACGTTTAAATAAATAATCCTTAAAACAGTTGTGAAGTGGAGGTTTAAAATACACAAGAATAACAATCCTTTAACACGAGGTTAAAACGTCAAAAGGATGCAGTCTTTAAAAAACAGACGACAATCCCCGGTGCTTCTTCTCTGTTAGCGTCTCACCTGCGGGCTCTGCAACAGGCGAGACACTCTTAATGCAGCTGACCTTCTCTACACCGTCCTGCTTCAGCTGTTTGGCTCGCCTGTTCAGCTCACTGTTCAGCTACACGCGAGCCTGCTCTCCTGCCTGCCTGCCTGCCTTCTCTCTCTCTCTCTCTCTCTCTCTCTCTCTTTCTCCTCTCACTTCTTCTCCCCCTTAACCGGCTCACGCTTCTCTATATATGCGGGGAGGACATGGCAGCTGCAGCCCATCAGCCACAGGAACAATCATGGATGTGGGCAGTTTCCCACCTGTGCACTTAAGTGAGAAACGCAGACACCGCAGATCGCGGCTCGCAACTGCTACCACGCCCCCTCGCTAAGCTGAGAGCTATACCCACAGCCTGGCTCGTGGCTCGTTACGCGAGCCAATGCTCGCATTTAGATCAGAAATTTTCGCTCATACTTTCCTCGTATTTTGAATTTCTCGTATACAGAGGTGATCGTATCTCGAGGTTCCACTGTATATATATACATATATATATATATACATATATATACGTATATATATATATATATACATATATATGAATATGTGTGTATATATATGTATATATATGTATATGTATACACATATATATATACATATACATATATATACATATATACACATATAAATATATATACATACATACATATATATATATATATACATATATATATACATATACATATATATATATACATATACATGTACATATATATATATATATATATATATATATATATATATATACACACACATATATACATACACATATACATCTATACTAATAAAAGGCAAAACCCTCACTGACTCACTCATCACTAACTCTCCAACTTCCCGTGTGGGTAGAAGGCTGAAATTTGGCAGGCTCATTCCTTACAGCTTACTTACAAAAGTTAAGCAGGTTTCATTTCGAAATTCTACACGTAACTGTCGACAGCATCCGCTATGTTAAACTTTCTTATTTATGGCCCCATCTTCACGAAATTTGGTAGGCGGCTTCCCTGCGCTAACCGAAACCGATGTATGTACTTATTTCGGTGGTATGACACCACTGTCGACCGCCATATTGAACTTTCCAACGGTCTTTGTTACTTAATGGGCCCATCTTCAAGAAATTTGGTACACGGGTTCCCAATGCTAACTGAATCCTACTTATGTACATATATACGTCCATAGCCTGCAGCTCAGTCCACACTCTGAATCCTCCAGGCACTCCTGAGCATAATCTAATTTTGAAGCCACCGAAACTTTGTAATGGCATGAGACTTCAGGTCACATGCTTGCAAAAAGAACCTAATTGAGGCAACTATTTTTACTGGCGGTGGCTCAGTGGAGAGAATTTTTATTCCTCGCATCCCCGTTATACCCTCTGATCTCCCATTTCAATTCAAACACCTCCAATTTCCAGTAAGGCTCTGCTTCACAATGACAATTAATAAGTCTCAGGGACAGACCCTACAAAAGATTGGCATTGATTTGTGGCAAGATTGCTTTTCACATGGCCAACTATACGTTGCATGCTCAAGAGTAAGCTCAGCGCACAGCTTGGTCATATTACAACCAGAGGGGCGAACTGACAACGTGGTATACAAAGAGATCCTTAACAAATAATTATTGGTACATTTTCCCTCAATTTCTTATTTAAAATTTTAAAGCAGTACTTCGCCGCTGCGAAGCGTGGGTATTTTGCTAGTTAATAATATATTGAACAATTATTATAAAAGTAATGTTGAATAAATCGGACTCTGCAGCTGCATAAATAAAAAAAAAAATCATATGTGTTCAGGTAAAGTACCACTTCCGGGTGATGGATTTCACCCAAAAGTTAATACAGATCTGCAATTGTGGTGTAACAACCACATGCCGAATTTCATCCATCTATCTAGTTGCGTTTTTGAGTTATCATGTTTATACACACACACACACACACACACATGCGCGCGCACACTCGCAATTCCAAAAAACAGTATTTTTGGACTCTGGGAGGTCTATAATGTCAAGATTCATCAAAATATTGAGGTCGAATTTTTTCATGATTACTATACTTTCTCTATACTCTATACTTCGTATATGAGAAAGTAAAAACGATTTCTCCTGTGCGAAGTGGCAGGTGAATTGCTGTCAACAAAAAGCAGTCACCTGAGAAATAAACTGAAACGTCACTAACTTGTAATTTTTCTGTCCATACGGTAAAGTTTTTGTTGACCAGCACATTCTGATTTCAGCTGTTTGAATTACATCTTGATATAAAACAAGCGCAAAGAAAGGAGGCATGCAAATCGCTTTCTATTTCACATGCTTTACGCACCCACACTCAGCTTGCTGTCTCCGCAAATGCTGTGTGAACAGCCACCCTCTGTCACCAGTCACTGGATGAATATGTGTGGGGACGGCTCGTGGTGGATGACTTTCTGTTTTAGAGTTAAAACTTACAAGGGTTAAAGACTAACGGCAAGAATATTCATTCAAAAATGAAAACTAAAAATATTTTAGTAAATTATTATGTTATTTCAGTTAGTCTTTCCAGCTACTTTAATAGTTTCGTTTAGTTTTAGTTTTTCATTTCGGTTTTGTTAATTATTTTATTTCAGTTTACAAAAATGTTTTTTTAATAATAGTTTCAGTTTTGATTTTAGTTTTCATTAACTATAATAACCTTGGTAGGATCACATTGTGAAAGATTTTAAAACAGATCTTGCACCCCTTCAAGGATTTCATACAATTTAATACAATTTTATTTATGATTGATAAGTTTAAGAAATATTAATCCTCTGAAAAAAACTTTCTTATGGTCTGTAATATTCATATTCATTGCAAAAATGTACCTAGTTGTCTATCGCCTGTAATTTCTAATGGTGGTTTGATCAACTTTCTGTTCAAAACTTGGAGTAAAGGTCATTTAAACATAATCCACAGTCAGATGTTCAAACTGGAAAAGTAAATTGGGATTTTGAAAGATCTGCCATGCAATATTACAGATTTCCAGTCTACCAGGAACACAGTGCATTCTATTGCTGAATTTTCAAGTAATATGAGTTGTACAAGAATTTCTCCTTTTGAGTGCCAGTATGATTATGAATCTCCCATATTGTCTATTTTCACCCATATTATCTGTAACCAGTTTCTAGCTTTCCAGATAATTCTTTGTGGAACAGGGCTAACACTGGGAGAACCTGAAGAAAAAGTACACATTTTTCAAGTGGTTCACTGCTTAGATGTGAACATTCTGATCTAGTGTTACAATGCTTGGCCGGCACGGTGGCGCAGTGGTAGTGCTGCTGCCTCACAGTTAGGAGACACAGGTTTGCTTCCCGGGTCCTCCCTGCGTGGAGTTTGCATGGGTTTCCTCTGGGTGCTCTGGTTTTCTCCCACAGTCCAAAGACATGCAGGTTAGGTGGACTGGCGATTCTAAATTGGCCCTAGTGTGTGCTTGGTGTGTGGGTGTGTTTGTGTGTGTCCTGCGGTGGATTGGCACCCTGCCTGGTATTGGTTCCTGCCTTGTGCCCTGTGTTGGCTGGGATTGGCTCCAGCAGACTCCCGTGACCCTGTGTTTGGATTCAGCGGGTTGGTAAATGGATGGATGGATGGATGTGTGCTTGGTGCATGTGTGTGTGTGTGTGTGTGTCTTGCAGTGTGTTGGCTCCCTGTCCAGGATTTGTTCCTGCCTTGTGCCCTGTGTTGGCTGGGATTGGCTCCAGCAGACCCCCGTGACCCTGTGTTCGGATTCAGCGGGTTGAAAAATCGATGGGTGGATGTTACAATGCAAGAAAATGGTTGAGGTGTAAATAGGATCTATAGTATGGATCTGTGGTGGCTGGTGAAAAAAATTTGGGCAGGGACAAACTGAAGGAGCATTTCATAACTCAGGAGAATAGAAAAGAAAAAACACACAAACTGTAATGCTGTCAACACACTGCCCAGTAGCACTAACAACATAAATTTTGCCCTTCTTTTCTTCATGCCTGAAAATTTCTCAATTACTTTCTGATTAAATTGAGTTATTTCAGTCACCAGTCTTTTTTCAGTTGGCAGCTTGGTTAATAAATTTAAGCTTTCCTGAGTCATGGTGTTTCTGTGAAAGGTTTTATGTACTCCAATGTTTGATAGGCTGCAGGACAGCAACAGATTAAGAGTTTGAAGTTTAGGCTACTCAATGGGTAGCAGATGGACCAGTAAATAAAAAGTGCATATTTTTGGAGTCACAAGAGAACTTGAACATATTTACTTCATATCACATGTCATTAATTATTCAGAATCTAATGTTAATATAAACCAAATCTCACTTAAAACAACATGTTTAAAACTTTAAAAATCTGAAAAGTTACACAAGCTCCATTAGCAATATTGAAATGACAGTTTTTTTGGTTTACTTATTGTACTTGTGGCAAAGTAAACAGCAACTTGTTTTTTCTAAGTAAGTAAATAAAAAAAATATTTTTAAAATGCCTCTCGCAGACAAAAGTCACGAAGTGCTGAACAGTAAAATATAGAATATGAAAATGAAATATTAAAACAAAATACAGAGCAATGACAATATTAAAAATACCCATAGATATCAGTGCTACCCAAATGACAGTTTGAACAGATTTTTTAATTAATTAGAGTGGCATTCTTAAGGTGTTCTGTCAACACTCCATCAAGAGAGGCAACAAAATCCATCAACTCATTGAAAATCCCAGGCTTATCGGGACTGTCGCTGTCATCACATGACCATGCAAAGCCAATTCAAATGCTCTGAAAATTTTCACACAGTCTATTATTCTGGAAAAGATGTGTCAATTTTGAGTCAGCTCTTCGTTGTGAATTCTAATGCTAATCCTGTACCCTTCACCTAGCTGTTTAGCAATAATAACCCTGACAAAAAAATTAGTATAAATTTAGTCTAGATGACTGAAGCTACTTTCATGACGAAAGGTGTTTTAGGTCTCATACCCCTGTCATGATTTACCACACTTCAGTAACAACACTATGAAACAACAAACAAGAAAAGCAAAAAAAAAAGGCAGTACTTACACCACATCCAGTTTCACCAGCCACCACTGATCCATACTATAGATCCTATTTAATCCGTTTGTCGTAACAAGAGCAGGAAAAAGCCCACGTGTAAGCTTGTCCTTGATCATGATTTATGAAGGGGCATTTCATTAAAGAAATAACCAAATTTTCTTTGATTTCTGAAGTTCCACTTGAAGTTGCAATTACCATAAAGTCTGTAGCTGCGTTATTGGTGGGTGTGAACTGTGAACCATGTAGATAAACATGAAATAATGTGTCAATGATTGTCGAATTATATTAGATTAAAAAAACCTAAAACAACACTAATTCATTGCCAATAAATGAGGGAGTGTCTGGGGTGCACAGAGCTGCATCCCTAGAAAAATCTGAAAGGAACCATTTAAAGGCAGCCTCAGTTCACCTGCTTGCCAAAAGTTCAAGGACTTTCATACAGTAGATTCTAATTTGGCTGGCGCCCTTCACTCAGGAAATAATGGAATTCAAACATAATTTAAACATAGCCAATTTTGTGCAAATAAAATTGTGCACATTCTGCAAATAAACAAATTTATTTCATGACTATTTTGAATTACCTATTCATTTAAGCTGAGTTTTTAAAATATTTGGGAGGGTGGCACCCCACATTACAAACTGCGACAGGTAAAGGTGCACCAGGTAGCATGTCAACGGCTCAATCTTAATTGCTTTGGGTTAGCATTCTTAATGATTTTTGCATACTGAACATATCAAAATTTGGAGTAGTCTTCTGGAATGGCGTTGACAAAATGAGAATGAAAATTTTAAAAACACTTATAGCATTGAACTATACAGAACTATCTATCTTTCTATATACAGGTATATGTATGTCTATCTATATACCTGTATATATATATATATATATATATATATATATATATATATATATATATATATATATATATATATATATATATATATATATATATATATATCTGTATACTGTATATATAAATCTGTCCTGGGTATGTAGTTAAACTGCATCCTGCTCTGCAACTGTTCCTCCAACTTGCAAGGAAACCTTGGGGGTTGGTGGCAGGATTTTGCACTCCAGCCATCATGAAAACTTTACACAGCTCCCAAAATGGCAGACAGGACTCTTTTTGGCTTTCCACAGGAGTAGCTCTGTTTCAGCCACCCTTAGGAGCCTCATCCCCAGAAAAGTAAAAACCTCTGGAGACCCAATGAAATCAGGATTGGTTTGGTGCTGAGGCGTGGCCTACTGCACAGCACAACTCAGGCCCCAATTTGAGCTGGCACATCTGGGGAGGCACATGGAACATCTTGTCTCTCTGGCATGATGATCATCTTCCTCTAATGTCAAAGAAGCTTCGTAAACACCACATTTCAGTGGCGGCACTCTCTGAGGTGCGTGGACCTGGGATTGGCCAAGGTTCATGTGGGAGAAATACCTAGACATTGATCTGTGGGAACCAAACTGGCTACTGGACTTCACAAGACAGCATTGCTTGCTGTTGGACATGACAGATTACCAGCCACTGGACTACTTCAGGCTGTTCTTTCCTGATGCTGCTTTTCAACTACTGTCAGATGAGACAAACAGGTATGCAGAGCAATTTTTTGAATCATGGGCTGCACTTGCACCGCATTCTTGTTTTTCAAAATGGAAACCCACAACAAAAGACAAGATGAAGGGCTTTGTGGCTTTACAAATAGAGATGGGACTAGGCTGGTGATATAACTTCAGTGAGCATTGGTCCAAATGTGCTTTGTCCTCTGGTGGCTTTGGAGAGGTTATGTCCGCATGATAGGTACGTGCTCCTGCAAAGTTTTATTCACTTCTGTGATAACAAGAAACAAATCCCAAGGGGTGAGCCAAGCTATAACCCCATGTATAAAGTTAAGCCCCTGTTTGACATTGTGGAACCAACATATAAACAATTTTATCAGCCTGGCCGTGATTTGTCTGTGGATGAATCTATGATAAAAAACAAGGGACGCCTTTTTTTCCACCAATATATACCAGACCAGCCCACAAAGTATGGCATAAAAGATTTTGTACTGGCAGAAGCAAACACTGGTTTCTGCCTAAAAGTAATTACATATACAGGAAAGTATTTCTTTCAAAGAGAGAACTGTCTCTTGACAAGTCAGGTTGTGCTGGAGCTGCTTCAGGGCTATGAACATTTGGGTCATGTTGTGTACATGGACAATTTTTATACATGACCAGAACTGTTCATGAAGCTACAGAGCAGGTGAATTGGAGCTTGTGGCACAGTGAGGGTGAACAGGAGACACATGCCTTCACAGTTGAAGCCAGACAGGTTGAAGATGAAAAAAGGTGACAATACGGGTTTCATGTGGGCGGAAAACTTCGTGGCAGTGGCATGGCATGATGTCAAACGGGTGACTTGTCTCTCTACAGTACACACTAACAATATATGTGAGAAAGTGCAGCAACAGACAATTGAAAAGGAGGCACCAGTGCAACAAATATTGTAAGCAGTGCAATGTGGCAATGCATGAAATTGGCTGTTTTGAGTGAGATCATAATTTGCAGGACTTTGCTGTGTAACATGTATGTGATATGTATGTGAAATCATATAGTATGCAGGCTCATACAACATTCAAGACAGTAACATTTATCAAAAATAAATATGTTTTGTTGATTTGATATGTTAAACCATTGCTTTGTGTTCTTTTTTTAAAAAAAGTTAGTTTTTGGAAAAATATTCAGCCCTGGGAGAAAAGAAACAAAAAAAGCCGTAAAAGAGTTAAAGCAGTCTCTGGGTGCCTTGTCCGTTGTCTCAGTGTATGCTCCAGCCGCGATGAGTAATGTCTCTGTGAGGGAGGCATACTATTCGCAGCTTCACTCTGTGTTTGATGGGTGCCCGCGAGGTGACACTCCTGTAGTCATGGGTGACTTCAATGCCACCACTGGCACTGACAGGGCTGGCTGTGAGGATTGTGTCGGTCCCCATGGGTCTTATGACCATGGTGAAAGTCGCTCCATGTTCCTTGACTTTACAAAAGGTCAGGAGCTGTGGATCGCTGGATACTGGTTCCAGCGCCCTGAGCCACATCGTTGGACTTGGTACTCCAATACTGGTTGTGCCTTGAAGAAAATTGGTCACATCCTTGTGGGCAGACGCTGGAGGCTCCTACAGAACCACAGGCTCTACAGATTTACCCAGTTTGTGAATTCTCATCACAGACTTGTTGCTACTCTGAAGATCCGGCTTAAGTCCAATAGCATTATACATACTAGGAGAATGAAGTTGGTCCTGGCCAGACTCCAATATCAGGCTGTTTCTAATGAGTTTGTAGGCAGTTTGTGTGAGAAACTTGCAGACTTGGGTGTGACTGCCAATCCTAATGTGATGTGGGAGACCTTCCGTAACAAGACCCTGAAGGTTGTGTTGATGTTGCTGGTGTTCCCAGTATGAGGTGTTTCATCTTGCAGGACACCCTGGATATCAACGAGAGGAGTTGCAGCTTGATGGCAACTCCAGCCTGTACTTTGAACTGAGAAGGATGGCTGCAAGGGCTCTGAGGGCAGATAAGTGACACACCATCTATGATCTTGTGACCCACGTCCTGCTTACAGAGGAATTGAAACATTACGCATATCCAAATCTGATTCTCAGAGAGTCATAATCAAGGCAGGTGATGAAATAGTCCTTATGAATGATGCTGCAGTTATGACCCGCTGGGCTGGCAGTTTTGAGCAGCTGTTTAAAGCTGATCCTCCAGCTAGGAGGTTGGACATCTCTAGGTCCACAGTTCCTGAGGCTGATCCTCCACTTGTACAAGCTGAGGGTAGGGAAGGCTGCCGGGATCTGTGGTATCCAGGGTGAACTTCTCCAAGCTGGTGGTAAGGATGTCCTCTTGGTATTGTAAGCAATCTTTGCTTCTGTTTGGGGGATGGGAATAATCCCAGCTGACTGGAATACGGGACTTGTTGTCCCTATCTGGAAAGGGAAGGGTGATCGCCTGGATTGCAGCAACTGCAGGGGGATAACACTGCTTTTGTTGCTCGGTAAGGTCCTCGCTAGGGTCATCTTAAACTGGATCCATGATCACTTGCTCACCTACCAGCGACCAGAGCAGTCTCGCATTATGCCTACGAAGTCTACTATTGACCGCATCCTAAAACCGAGGGTTCTCATCGAGTGCCAATGTGAATATCAGCAGACTTTCTTTGCAGCCTTTGTCGATGTTTGTAAAGTGTTCAACTCATTTGATCGAGCTGCCCTCTGGGACATCCTGAGAATTTTCAGCATTCCCCCAAAGTTGCTGCATAACATGGCCGGCCTGTACACTGGTACTGTGAGTGCTGTTCAGAGTGGAAGCAGAGCCTCTGCATTTTTCCCAGTTGATACTGGGGTTCAGCAGGGGTGTATTCTTGCTCTTACTCTTCAATGCTTGTATGGATTGGGTATTGGAGAAGGTCGTGGGGTCCAGTGGATGTGGGACATCTGATAGTGAAGAAAGATTCACTGATCTTGACTTTGCTGATGATGCTGCGAACTTTGCAGAGTCAATAGAGGCTCTGATCAGGGCTCTCAAGAGACTGAGTGTCTGGGCTTATGAGTGTCCTGGATAAAAATCAAGATCCAGGCCTTTAATGATTTCTTGGGCAAAGTCATCAGCTGTGTGTCTGTCTGCGGTGAGAGTCTCAACTTCGTTGAAAGGTTTGCTTACCTTAGAAGCGATATTCATGTCTCTGGTGATTCTTTCTATGAAGTCAGTAGATGTACTGGGAATGCATGGGGGGTCATGAGGTGGCTGGAAAGGGGTGTGTGATATGTGTGCAAAAGGATGAAGGTCCAAGTCTTTACAGTCCTGGTGATTCCTGTTTTTCTATATGGCTATGAGACATGGATGACCGTGACCTGAGACGAAGACTGGACTCCTTCAGTACTGTGTCTCTTCATAGAATCCTTGGGTACCGCTGGTTTGACTTCGTGTTGAACAAGCAGTTGCTCACAGAGTCCTGAATGAGGCACATTACCTGCATTGTGAGGGAGCATCCTTAACCGCGCTATGGCCATGTGGCATGATTCCCTGAGGGTGTTACTGCTTGCATTGAGACCCAAGCTGCTAGACCAGGCCAAGGGGATGCCCATGTAACATCTGGCTGTGGCAGACAGATAGTCATTTCCAGAGGGTGGGTCTGGGCTGCGTGTCTCGTGTTGGGGTTGCTAACTGGGGTCCTAAACTGTTTTGTTGTGCAGTGGGTGCAACAATATTCTGTACCAGTGCTTGCTCCCCAGCTTGACCTGACCTGAACTATATATTCTAGGAAACAATTCTTGTTCCAATATGCAAATGCAGTTGATTCCCAATTAACTATGAGACTGTGCCACCTAAGCTGTGAATACCTTGAAAGAAAATGAATTTGTGATGAGGAAAATATACTAAGGTGAGTTTATATATTTCATAAATTCTGAATCAAACAGTTTAGATTTTAACTTTATGTTTGTAAGGAATTTCTTTAGATTATATTGACAAGAAACAAATAGAAAAAATTTATCTGCATTGGCAGAATCCACGAATGTAAATTCTATTTTTTTTTTTTGAGGTTGGAAATACTTATATTAACACAGCAGCACAGTGTGTCACCTTCTTTCCCTGTAACACAAGTGAATTATATGTTCTTGTTATGGTCTTAGCAAAACAGGTCTTTACTGACTGGTTTGACTTTGTTATTTTCAGGGATATTAAGAACAGAACTAAATTCTCGTAGATAACTTTACAAACTATCATAGCACACATGCTTACTGTCACCAAAGCTGCTCTTCCATGCCAGAAGTTTACTGAGTAAAAGTCAGACTATAAATATTATTTTTCAGTTTTTCTGTTGCAAAGGAACTGGGTTGTACTTCAACTAATAATTTAGATCTATTTAAGAAGTCTATATTTGTATCACCCAAATAATATTTTAGGAAAAGGATCTTTGATTACTCTTAATTTCTGTACTGCAACACCCAGATTCTCTTGTAAAGCACAAAGCTCAACCATGAACTATTGAACAACAGTGGTCAATTCTAAGATGTACACCTAGTCATTTCTTACTATGTTTTGCAAGGCTGCTGATTTTGAATTTAGTTATTGAATTTTTCTCTATTTTTTTGAAGGTTTGAACTAAGATGTCTAACCTTTCAGCTAAACAGTGGAGTGTGTAGCTAAGGAAGAAACATTAGATGTCAAAATTCCTTCTGGTTACTGAAGGGCAACAGGCCTTCGAAATGAACATGTTGTCCTTCACAGAGCAGGCAGTTGAGAAGCTACCTTGGGGAAGTAGCCCCTTAAGAGCAGCAAAAGTTCTTTGTGTCAGTATATAGAGACAGAGAAAAAATTCTTGCTTGGTGTCCCTGGAACAAATGTATGCTGATGTAGGGTGAACCCTGACCCTTCAAGTGCCTTCAGAAAGTGACAGGAAGTGACCCAAGGTTGGAGATACAAGTCTGTAAAGTTCTGGATGATGTCTCAACTTTTGTATGATTAGAGATCAGTATCTGGGAGGGACAGAAAGAGAGAATAATATAAGAAGGAAAGTGATTTAAGTGGTGCCATGGCAGGCACAAAAGTGAACCATCTGTATGGGCAAACCAAGACAGGCTGCTTTTTCATTTTTGTTAATGTGTGCTATGTTCCATAATCTTTGAAGTTTATAATTTAAAATAAAGGTGTGTTTGCAATGTTACCTTTTCCTCCAGTGTTTTGTTTCTCGGTGTGGCTAACTTCAGCAGCAGTCCCACTTACCTCACTAGCCAGTGCCGGCTGTAGCTTTTTTGCTTCCCTAGCCAAAAGTGAAAATGTTGTTCCAAATCCACGCAGTTTTCAAGGCAATTACTTTACATATTGTCGCAAGGAAGAGCTTGATGTTTAACACAAGTCATACTTGGATGGCAGATCAAAGAGCAATGGGGTTGTCATGAAAATGTAGTCTCCCCAGAAAATATGGTAGAGTTGGTCAAGACACTATCTTCAAAAATTACAGACAAACTATGCATCCCAAATGATATTCTACAGCAGAACACTTACTTTAGTGACAAAGGTTTTCTTTTTTTCCCATCTTTAAGAGCATCATTTGTATGATCATTTTGATTTAACAAGATCAGGAAATTTAACTTTCTGTGCAAAAAAAAAAAAAACTTTCGGTAACAATTACTGTATATGAGTATGACTGTGTAATCAGTAAACATTCAAATATTCACAATCTGGAAGCTACCAGTCAATTTAATGTGAGCTTTAATCTTGCACAATTGCTCACAGAACCACATCTACATGATTTAAATCACTCAAGAATTTAGAGGACAGAGGTGACGCACAATAATTTTAGGCTAATGAACCAAAACATTGACAGCTGTAAAGTTAATAACATTATAAAGTATATTTGCAAAGATTAATTTTCTCACAAGATAGAAGACTTCTGTCTTATGGAGCCAAGTGTCAGCTGTTTTGGCCTTTAATATCTGGATTTGTTTTTTATTTCCTTTGTGTTTTGGCACTCATGGAGTTGTTTGTTCATAATATCATCTGCCAAGATTGTGCAGCTTTTGTTTGTTTTATAATTTTACTTTTGTCACAGATGGGTGATTGCCTGCACAATTGTGTAGATTTTTATTTTTTCATGGGTGCCACCATGTATTTGTTAGAACAATTTCCACCATATTATGCTTTGACTAGCTTTGTAATCAAGTTGAAGTTTTGATTACAAGGTTGGTTCCTGAGTGGTATGCCTTCTCTCTCGTATCTGTAAGTTTTTGTGACTGTGAATAGCTAATTTAACCAACCCGTGATCTGATAGACGAAAATGTATTTCTGTTAGAACTGTGTTTAGCTCTCAATGAATAAAAATGTATGGTCAGGTTTACTGGGGCTCTGCATATTACAAAAAAGACAGCAGTGCGTGAGAAAGTCCAAAGAAGAGAGACTAGGCTGATTCTATAAATGTAAGTATGAGTAGTGGAGAAAGATGGAAAGAGCTGAACATTTTTCCTTTAAGCAAACAGAGATTAAGAGGCAAAAGTATAAAAGAAATTAGTACAGTGAATCACACTTATTAATTTAAATTCAGTTTTACAAGTACATGGGGATATAGATGGAAACTTGTTAAGGGTAGATTTTATTCAAAATTAGAACATTTTTCTTCACACAGAATAAAAAAACACATCGATTACATTAGCAGTACTGTGGTACATTTGATACTTTTAAAGCTCGACCTGAAGTTATTTTGGAAAAAGTATTAAAATAGGATTCTTGTGCTTTACTGGGCTGAATGGCCTGTTCTCGTAACAAATTGTTCAAACTTCTAATAAAACACAATGTTTGTGAAAATGATAAGTAATGATTGTATTATCAAAGAGAAGATCTATTTCTCATAAAGATGAACATTTTAAAAAAATGACTACCTATTTGTATCGTTAATATTACATAAGTAAATTATAGTATTTCTGCAGGACTCAAATTTAGCTATCTTTATTATATACATTAATATTAGGAAGATGAACAACTTCCTGTGGGGATGGGTTGTTTAATGACATGTGACAGGCCCTGACCCTCCTTTTGTGAAACTATGACTGTATAAAGACTGATACCTCGTGTACCTATTACAGCACACTGATTTCACTAATATTCTGTATTTAGTGTTACTTGCATCTGCTTCAGATGTATTCAATTACTGTTATTTAGTTCTCATCTGAATGTTTTCTATTTATTGGATAACACTTGTAATATAAGTTGCTGTACAGATTGTTAAATTAGACTACATCCAGTCCACATCTTCAGACTCTGAAAGTGAATACTTTTTGTACATGATTTTTTTTAGTTTATGTTACAATAATTAACCTAACTTCAAAGCACTTTAGATTACTGTAAAATGCATCTTAAGCAAATACAGTATTTATTCTTATGCTATTTAAACAGCAGAAATAAATTACTGTATAGTTAGAGTCATTGACCAGAACTGTGCACCCTTAACATATAATTTTAAAACAATGTGCAAATTTCACTTTTAATAAAATTGGTAATTTTACTAAAATATATTCATGTACATATTATAATTTAATATATTATGAAGCATTTTTAAAACAGCCTAATAATAATCTTTTAAAACTGATTACATTTCAGATAAAGTTCCTTATATAATATATTATCAAAAAACACAACTATTATTTTTTTCTAAAATTTATATAGCAATATTCAGTAAAGCAGTTTTAAAGTAACATCTTTAATTATTATTTACAAACAGAACCTTATGCCATAATAAAACTATGAAAATGCATTACTCCATCTTGTTTTAATTTAAAAAGATATAAAAAGCTTCTTAGAATAATGCATTTTTTAATAATAGTTTAAGAGTTTAATTAAACATTTCCATTTTATTTCCACAGTCAAACATAACATATAGGAAAGCGGTACTTTAAGAGCCAGAAGTGTATTTTTCTTTTGTCCCCGTTAAAAATGATGTATTACATACAATACATAATAGTACTGCAAACAACAATACAGATGAAGAGGTTTAATCTTTTATGCAGATTTTAGTTTTACATTACATGAAATGCATATAATAAAGTAACATTTCTAGGTTATGTTAGAACATATGCAGTGCACATTTCATTTTCAAATATATCAAATAACTACATAAATTAGACATACCTAAGTACAGTATTATTTTATGGGACTAATTACACTCCTGAAAAACATTTTCTTGATTTGTTCTGTAATTTCATTTGTTTTGAGTGTGTATACAATTGGATTAAGCAGTGGGGGCAATGTGGCAGACAGGGATGTGTTAAGAATTCTAGCATCAGTATCAATTTTGTCATTTGCCCATATTATTATGAAATACATCAGTAAAAGAGGCAGATAAAATATGGCCACTAATATTAAATGAGTAGTGCAGGTTTTGAAAGTTTTTAATCTTCCACTGGCCGATGCTATTTTTAGGACTGCTGCTATAATGCATGTATATGTTATTATGATAAAAATTAATGGAATGACTATCATTATTGCTATAAAAATATAAGACGTTGTGCGATTTGCCGAATTATCATTGCAGGCTAGGACATACATAGGCCCATGATCACAAAAGTAGCTGTTAATAATAACTGACTTACAAAATGATAGCCGTGTCATGAAAATAACAGCTGTAATTACACACATAAAAGCAACCATCCATGTAATTCCAATAATTAAAATCATTCTCTTATTTGTGTGAATACTACTACAGTGAAGAGGAAAACATATAGCCATCAATCGGTCATAAGCAAGAACAGCAAGAGAAATTGATTCCATTGCGCAAAAGTAATGTACAAAAAAGAGTTGAGCTAAGCATGCTTCATATGGAATAAAATTAAAATTAAAAGCAAATGATAGTACATATCTTGGAATAAATGAGCTGCTGTAACTGATATCAACTACTGAAAGCATAAAAACTGCAATATACTTTGGTGTATGCAGATTTTCTGCATATACAATAACTGTCATTAAAAGAATATTTGCCATTATAGTTCCAAGATAAGCCACAGACAAAAACAAATAGTAATACTGAACATTTTGAAGAGACTGAAATCCACTAATGTAAAATCCCAAAGGTTTAACAAATGTACTGTTGAGTCTAGCTGCAGTAGTTGAAACCTGGGTATTCATTATGAATATTCACATTGAATCTTTTGATTACCTTTGAAGTAAATTAGTTATGATTTATATTGTTTTAGTAAATATTAAGTTTACTGTAAAAAGTAAATTGAAATATTACAGGATTAATAAACCTTAATTAGAATTAAACACAGTCTTCTTTGTTAATTTCATAATTGTTTAAAATCCATAGGCAACAGAATATTCTCAAACTAAAATTCTCAGATCCGCTTAATCCCATACAAGGTTGTTGTAGCCTCAAAGTAAAAATATTACTGTGTTATCTTCTAAAAAGACAGCATGTATATTAACTGTACACTGCATCTACTACTACTGACTCCAATTTTTAAGATTTATCTTTTAGTGTTTTTATCTTGAATGTGTTATCCAGTTTACAAGTGATGCTGTCTAGGAGGACTTCATTAAAAATGCAAAAGCCCAATGGGTCACTGAAGTGTCAGGATAATTAAAGGATGGTCTGAGCAAATCCTGATGTGGTTAATTCACAAGAGCCTGTCGTTAAAAAGGATATTTAGAAAAGATAGCCTTCAATTAAATAAATTTAAGTACAGAACTTTATATTCTCTCCCATAGCTCAGAATTGCATTATGAAGGATTACAAATAAATGAGTAAATAGATAGATGTTATCTAGTCTGAATAATCTGAAATAAGACTGCAATAATGATTGTCAAGAAACTGATTGTCAATAAATTACAACAAAAGTATCCATTTTATAATAATGATATAAATACAGTTTATTACATTTCTTACTCTGAAATACATATTAACGAAAGGTCATTCAAGGAAAATAGACAAATCTTTACTTAGTATATAAGGATTTTTATTATCCAATTAATAAACTTTAACAATAAATTGTATTTTAAGGCAAAAGTGTGATTTTTGTGTAATTTATCTATGGCATACTGGTGTGGGAGACCTCTGTTTCACGTTCCAGCCAGCACATTAGATGCTAAAAACATCGTAACTCCATTGTAAGATCGGCTGTTAATTTGGGAGTGGTTCTCAAAGTACATCGTAACTAAAGTAGCGTGTTAAATCACTAAAGTAGCATGTTAAATCCTTCATAATCTATGTGCTTCCCAACCCAGCTGTTAATTGCAAAGTGTTTAATTGCTAAGGGCTTCTGTTTTCATTGACCTCAGACATAAGTAGTGGTCGTCACACAGAGTATACTAAATTCACATTATGACAGCTCCGTGAAAATTTGGAGTTTGCATGTTCTCCCCATCTCTGAGCTCCAGGTTCTCCGGTTTCCTCTCACAGTCCAAAGACCTTCAGGTTAGGAGGATTGGTGATGTTAAGTTGGCCCTAGTGTGTCTGTGTTATTCACCCTGCAATGGACTGCCCAGGAATTAGTTATACCTTGCATTCTATGCTTACTGAGATAGGTTCAGGATGAAGAAAGTATAGAAAATGGATGCATGGATATTCCAATGTATTTCAGAAGTAAACACGCAGTGAACTGTCCAACGGAGAGTGAGGATTTTAAATATAAAATGGGATTTGTTAATTTCACTTAATGACTATGGAAAAATAACAGATTATATAAATTA
Source organism: Erpetoichthys calabaricus (assembly GCF_900747795.2). NCBI lineage: Eukaryota > Metazoa > Chordata > Cladistia > Polypteriformes > Polypteridae > Erpetoichthys > Erpetoichthys calabaricus. The sequence continues at coordinate 37,557,040 of NC_041397.2, forward strand.
AATACAGTATACATCAGTGTGTCTGAAAGAGTAAGAAAAGGATGTGATGTCCAGAAATATTCTCCTCGTTGTATTGTCCCACTTTGGTGTTTCTTGCTGTTGGAAGTGCTGCTGCATGCCTTGGTAAACAATAGCAGTTTGCATTCATCAAAAGATTTTTCTTTAGGAAAGTGTGCTTTTATATTATGGCATAGTTGTCATTTTTTGTGTTTGTCTTAAAAACCTCTGTGTCTTATTTTGTGGTTATTTATACTGTTTCTCATATTTGGTTATTAAATAATGTTTACTTAAAATTACATTTCACAAGTATATTTCATTCCTCTGAAGACACAAACAATATCATGTCATGATATTTTTATCATCTGATGGTTTATTAGTTAGTTTGTGCTGCTTTTGTGCAACTATATAATGTTGTATGAGTGCTCATAAAGTGGCTGCTTAAAAATGTTTTCAGAAAAACATGAAAAAGTAGCTTGTATATTATGTCTACACATTGTACAAAACAGCATATTCAAGAAGTGACATCTATGCAACATAAAAATATTATACGGTGCAGTTCACAAGTAGACTTTGTTGCTAAAACTTAGAAACTGGTTATCAAAATTTAATTAATGTAAAATCTCTTCAGAGAATATTTCTGACTCACATTATACATTACCTTAATCAAGAATGTGATGATTTGCAAATCATTTAGTCTCATATTTAATTGAAAATAGAGCATCACAGAAAGGCAGAATCTCTCAGAAGTAAAGATGGAAAGGAGTTCATCATTCTGTGAAAGATTGCACAGGCAAATAGGGCAACAGTTTAAAAATAACAGTCCTTAATGTTAAATTTCAAAAAATGTGGGTTTTTCAAAATATCATTAAAAAATTCACAGAATCTGGAGAAATCTCAAAATGAAAAGGACAAGGTTGAAAACCAATGCTGGATGGCCATGATCTTCATGCCCTCAGGCAGCACTGCATTAATAACAGCATGATTCTGTAGTGGAAATCATTGCATGGGCTCAAGGACACTTTTGAAATCTAAGTTCATTACTGCATCCACAAATGCAAGTTAAAACTCTACTATGCAAAGAAGAAGCCACATACGTGATGTAGAAACACCTGACGCTTTCTCCATGTCCGAGCTTATTTAAGGCGGATTGAGGCAAAATGGAAAACTGTCCTGTGGTCTGATAAATCAAAATTTTTTTTGGAAATCATGGATGCTGGCTAAAGAGGAGAAGGACCATCCAGCTCGTTATCAGCGAACAATTCAAAAGCCAGCCTCCAAGATGGCATGGTGGTGCATTAGTGCATATGGCAGAGGTAGCTTGCACATCTGGGAAGGCACAATTTACTGCAGAATGATATATACAGTGGAACCTCGGTTCACGAACGTCTCGGTACACGTACAACTCGGTTTACGACCAAAAAGTTCGCCAAAGTTTTGCCTCGGTTCACGACCACACACTCGTTATACGAACAAGCCAGGTTCCCTTTCGGTTTGTACATGTTCAGTCTCTCCCTGTGCATTTCCTGTGCAGCGAGCAAGAGAGAGAGCGACACACACACACACAGAGGCAGCGCGAGAGACAGAGGCACACACACAGGCAGCGTGAGACAGAGAGAGAGCTGCACACACACACAGGAGCACGTGCGAGAGAGGCACGCGCACACACACAGGAGCGCTCTAGAGAGACACACACACAGGCGCTCCAGGCTCGCAAAAGAGAGACGCACGCACACACACACAGGCGCAGGAGAGAGAGGCGCACACACACACACAGGAGTGCGCTAAAGAGACACACACACAGGTGCTCCAGGCTCGCAAAACAGAGACGCACACACACACACACACACAGGCACGGGAGAGAGAGGCGTGCACACACACACAGGTGCACGCTAGAGAGACACACACACAGGCGCTCCAGGCTCGCAAAAGAGAGACGCACGCACACACACACAGGTGCGAGAGAGAGCGAGCGAGGGACGCATAAGGTAGAGAAGGCTTGTTTTTGTTTTCAGTTCTATTTACAGTGATCAGTTCGTAGCCTGCATTGTTGCAATGTTACTTTTCTTGGTGGTTTATTAAATTACGGATTTTTCAAATGTTAATTTTTTCCCCTGTGCTTAAAACTCAGTAAAAAATGTGTTTTTAGCGAGCGGTTCCTAGCACTATAGCGCAAACTATTGCAGTGTTAGTTTTCACTGTTGTTAAAGGTTTTCTCAGTGTTATTCAATGTTTTTACATTTTTTTTACCATTACGCTGTGCATTCTATGGTATAATTAACTATATTTGTGCTTAAAAACTAAAAAAAATATATATATACATACAGTTCGTACGGTCTGGAACGGATTAATTATATTTACATACAATCCTATGGGAGAAATTGCTTCGGTTCACGACCAACTCAGTTTACGACCAGAGTTTTGGAACGAATTATGGTCGTGAACCGAGGTTCCACTGTATATATATATATATATATATATATATATATATATATATATATATATATACAGTCGTGGAAAAAGTTTTGAGAATGACACATATTAATTTTCACCAAGTTTTCTGTCTCAGTTTTTATGATGCCAATTTGCATATACTCTTCAATGTTACAAGCAGTGATCAGATGAATTGCAATTAATTGCAAAGTCCCTCTTTCCCATGAAAATGAACTTAATCCCAAAAAACCCATTTCCACTGCTGTTGTGACGAAGGCTTCAGGGTGCCCAAGAAAATCCAGCAAGTGCCAGGATTGGGGCACCACTTGTGAAGAGCTTGCTCAGGAATAGCAGCAGGCAGGTGTGAGTTTATCTGTACGCAAAATGAGGCAAGTACTTTTGGAGGATGGCCTGGTGTCAAGAAGGGCAGCAAAGAAGCCACTTCTCTCCAAGAAAAACATCAGGGACAGACCGATATTCTGCAAAGGGTACAGGGATTGGACTGCTGAGGACTGGAATAAAGTCATTTTCTCTGATGAATCCCCTTTCTGATTGTTTGGGACGTCCAGAAAATAGATAGTAGATCAGTCCTGTGTCATGCTAACAATAAAGCATCCTGAGACTATTCATATGTGGGGTTGTTTCTCAGCCATGGGAGTGGGCTCACTCACAATTTTGACTAAGAACACAGCCATGAATAAAGAATGATACCAAATCATCCTCCGAGAGCAACTTCTTCCAAGCACCCAAGAACAGTTTGGTGACAGACAGTGCCTTGCATGATGGAGCACCGTGCCATTAGGCAAAAGTGATAACTAAGTGGCTCAGGGAAAAAAACATTGAAATTTTGGGTCCATGGCCAGAAAACTCCCCAGACCTTAATCCCATTGAGAACTTGTGGTCAATCCTCAAGAGGCGGGTGGACAAACAAAAAAACCACAAATTCTGACAAACTCCAATCATTGATTATGCAAGAATGGGCTGCCATCAGTCAGGATTTGGTCCAGAAGTTGATTGACAGCATGCCAGGGTGAATTGCAGTGGTCTTGAAATAGAAGGGCCATAAACTTTATGTACTTGTCAATAAAATCCTGTGAAACTTATGAACTTATGTTTGCAATTATACATCAGTTAACCACAGAAACCTCTGACAAAAAATCTAAAAACACCGAAGCAGCAAACTTTATGAAAAACAGTATTTGGGTCATTCTCAAAACTTTTGGCCACGACTGCAGATTTTGGAGCAACATATGCTTCTATCCAGATGATGTCTTTTTCAGGGGAGGCCTTGCTTATTTCAGTGAGACAATGCCAAACTGCATTCTGCACATATTACAACAGCATTGGTCCACAATTAAATAGTCCAGGTGCTAAACTGGCCTGTCTGAATACCAGATATGTCAACCATTGAAAACATTTGTCCCATTATGAAAAAAAAAATGAATAGCTAAAATCCTGTATCATTAAAAAATCAGACATTTCACTTTTAAAACTACAGCAATTGGTCTCCTCAGTTCCCAAACGTTTACAGAATGTTACTAAAGGAAGAGGTAATGCAACACAGTGAACTGTAAATAAGGCCCCATCCCAATTTTTTGAAACATTTTGCTGGCATTGTTCTACATCAGAGTGACAGTGAGGATGCCATTCAGGACAGTGTCAACAATAAATGATCTGTTTCCCTCATCCTTTAGTATATGTCTCAAATTACTGTCCACAGTTGTATTTATACTGTTGGTACACTGTTCAAATTTAAAGCAGAGATTTTGTTAGGGAAATCTAAACATTATTTTATGTTAAATATACTAAGCTACACAAAAGCTACATACAGTGCATCAGGAAAGTATTCACAACGCATCACTTTTTCCACATTTTGTTATGTTACATCCTTATTCCAAAATGGATTAAATTCATTTTTTTCCTCAGAATTCTACACACAACACCCCATAATGACAACGTGAAAAAAGTTTACTTAAGGTTTTTTCAACTTTATTAAAAATAGAAAAATTGAGAAAGCACATGTACATAAGTATTCACAGCCTTTGCCGTGAAGCTCAAAATTGAGCTCAGGTGCATCCTGTTTCCCCTGATCATCTTTGAGATGTTTGTGCAGCTTCATTGGAGTCCACCTGTGGTAAATTCAGTTGACTGGACATGATTTGGAAAGGCACACACCTGTCTATATAAGGTCCCACAGTAGACAGTTCATGTCAGAGCACAAACCAAGCATGAAGTCAAAGGAATTGTCTGTAGACCTCCGAGACAGGATTGTCTCGAGGCACATATCTGGAGAAGGTTACAGAAAAATTTCTGCTGCTTTGAAGGTCCCAATGAGCACAGTGGCCTCCATCATTCGTAAATGGAAGAAGTTCAAAACCACCAGGACTCTTCCTAGACCTGGCTGGCCATCTAAACTGAGCGATCGGGGGAGAAGGGCCTTAGTCAGGGAGGTGACCAAGAACCCGATTGTCACTCTGTCAGAGCTCCAGAGGTCCTCTGTGGAGAGAGGAGAACCTTCCAGAAGGACAAGCATCTCTGCAGCAATCCACCAATCAGGCCTGTATGGTAGAGTGGCCAGACAGAAGCCACTCCTTAGTAAAAGGCACATGGCAGCCCGCCTGGAGTTTGCCAAAAGGCACCTGAAGGACTCTAAGACCATGAGAAAGAAAATTCTCTGGTCTGATGAGACAAAGATTGAACTCTTTGGTCTGAATGCCAGTCATCATGTTTGGAGGAAACCTGGCGCCATCCCTACAGTGAAGCATGGTGGTGGCAGCATCATGCTGTGGGGATGTTTTTCAGCGGCAGGGACTGGGAGACTAGTCAGGATAAAGGGAAAGATGACTGTAGCATTGTACAGAGACATCTTGGATGAAAACCTGCTCCAGAGCGCTCTTGACCTCAGACTGGGGCGATGGTTCATCTTTCAGCAGGACAACCCTAAGCACACAGCCAAGATATCAAAGGAGTGGCTTCAGGACAACTCTGTGAATGTCCTTGAGTGGCCCAGCCAGAGCCCAGACTTGAATCTGATTGAACATCTCTGGAGAGATCTTAAAATGGCTGTGCACCGACGCTTCCCATCCAACCTGATGGAGCTTGAGAGGTGCTGCAAAGAGGAATGGGCGAAACTGGCCAAGGATAGGTGTGCCAAGCTTGTGGCATCATATTCAACAAGACTTGAGGCTGGAATTGCTGCCAAAGGTGCATCGACAAAGTATTGAGCAAAGGCTGTGAATACTTATGTACATGGGATTTCTCAGTTTTTTTATTTTTAATAAATTTATAAAAACCTCAAGTAAACTTTTCTCACGTTGTCATTATGGGGTGTTGTGTGGAGAATTCTGAGGAAAAAAATGAATTTAATCCATTTTGGAATAAGGCTGTAACATAACAAAATGTGGAAAAAGTGATACGCTGTGAATACTTTCTGGATGCACTGTATATTTAATAGTTTCTAAAGTAGAATAATACAAATGCTGAATGTCTTCATATAGCTTGTTTCTGCTTTGCGGAAAAGGGAATAAAGGCTTCCCTTAAGGATTATGTGAAAATTAAAATTTAGCACTTTTATGAATATATTTAGCATCTCATTAGAAATGTTTTCAACCTCATATAAAATAACGCTTCAAAGACGCAGTCTCTGTTGAAGACATACAGGAGCTGCTGAATACAGAGAAATGATGATGTGCTGATTTTAATGAACAAGCTATTGATAGTTTAACAGCACATTTTCTTTGGGTAATTATGATTTACATCCTTAATATTTTAGAATGTTAACATCACTTTTAACATATCAGATGTATACATTCATCCATCAGTTTCTATAACCTGCTTTATGCATTATTGTTTTCCATACTAATCAATATACTGTATTACTCCATTACATATACAAACAGCTTTAAATGCTTTCTATGTTTATTTGAATATTGTGACTTACTTTTAAAATTACTGTAATTTGATTTAATTATTCTGTACCTTTTTTATAGTCACTTGAAATAAAAAGCAAGACTCTATCTGCAATGAATTTCCAAGGTACAATACGTCTGGCAAATAATACATTGATGCACCCAGAAATGTTTTACATAAGTGGTTTTTATGACATGCCCTTTGCAAACTATTATTATATGTTCTTGCTGGTTCTCTATATTTTTACTGTGTTTTTTAATGGTTTTGTTATTTTGTTAATATATTTGGAGCAAACGTTTCATAATCCCAAGTACATTGCTGTTTGTCACTTAGCCTTAGTGGATTTATGTACAACTACTTCCCTCACTCCTAAACTAATAGATACTTTTCTGTTCAACTCCAATTTTATCACATATAACGCATGTCTAGCTAACATGTTTTTTGTTCATTTCTTTACTTCAGTGCAGTCACTTTCCCTTGTAATGTTAGCTTACGACCGATTTATCGCTATATGTTTACCTTTACATTATCACAGCATTAATACCAACAGCAGGATGATGTTAATTATACTCTCATTTTGGCTGCTAACAGTGGGCACATCATCTATAAGTGTTCTCCTAATTACAAGACTCAGCTTCTGCAAGTCCACAGTGGTGAACAGTTTTTTTTGTGATAATGGACCGGTGTTCCGCTTAGCCTGTAATGATGTTTACCCAAATCTCATAATGGGCTTTATAAGTATAGCATTGTTTCTTTTTATGCCACTGATGATCATTCTGATTTCATACATTGCCATTGGAATCACACTGTTAAAAATTTCAAAAGCAGAAGGAAGGCACAAAGCAATAAAAACATGTACATCGCACATCATGCTGGTGGCAATGTATTACATTCCACTGGCTTATACGTATTTTGCAGGACAGTTTGCCAGTATCAGTTACAATACTAGAATTCTAAATAACACATTGTGTACAACAATTCCACCAATGATGAACCCTGTAATTTATACACTAAAAACCGAAGAGATGATGGATTTATTAAAACAAATGTTACGAAAGAAGAAAGTAAAGACTAGAAGGAGTAATAAATAAATAATTTCTACCCCATTTGTTGCATTATTGCATGAATATACTGCAAGAAAAAAATACTATCCATCAGCTTACTGAACCTAAAGCAATTGAACCAATGTTGTAATTTTCAGTGAATGGCTGTAATACTTAATGATTTTGTTACAATCTATTTAATTCCTATTTTTGTTAACCGTTAAAATTAATATCCTGATTACTTCAGTACAGCCAAATATTTTATTGTGCTTATTATTATTGCTTTTCTATTTTTAATGCTTGATTAAATAAATTGTTAATAATTTTGTGTTTTTTTTACATACTGTAAATGGGATTCACCAATTGCATAAAAATGTCAACTGTTTGTTAAAGACTTTAAAATAATTGGAAAAATAGATGCTTTTGTCTCATTTACTTGATTGAGTGATTTGCACATTTTCTTTAGGTAAAAATTATACAGCAAAGATGAAAGAACATGAAAATTAATATTTGGAATAATTATTTTGACTGATTGCACAATGAATGTTTAAATGAAGCAACAAACAACACACTGTACATACTGTACACAGATTTCCACAGCTTGAATGTTAAGGAAACCAGTTCCACCCCCTTTATTCCATATTTGTACATTTCAAAATTTGAAAAAAGGAAGGTTAATGCAAGGTTTAGCAAATCCTGGGTGTCATATTTTTTAATATATGATTTTTCTGCTGAAGGTAAGACTGTCAGCGAAGAAAGCAGTTTTTCTAAAATTAAATGTCTTCTGATAACAGATAAATGGGTAGCAATTACTAATAATTTCATTTAAAAACATTTAGAAACCTGGACAATGGATGGATATTTTTAGGTTCTGCAAAAAAGGTTTTACAAGTAATGAATAAGTGATATTTATAGATTTAAAAGTCTATTTACAGTAAGGAGACTGTGGAAGATTGTGGGTTCGCTTCCCGGTTCCTCCCTGTGTGGATAGCGCTTTGAGTACTGAGAAAAGCGCTATATAAATGTAATGAATTATTATTATTATTATTATTATAAATTCATTCAATGTTAAAAGCCAGGCAAAAACATTAAGTAGCCAGTTTTCTAAACAACTCAAACAGTAGTTGTGTATGATAAATAAAAATGGTGTAACTGGACTTCAATCAACACATTAATGAAGTCATGAATCCATTACATATTACTGAACCGTTTCCTAAAATGAATATTGTGTTACTCATTGGTAACAATGTTTTATTAGTCATTTGTTAAATCTTTTGTAAATGTTTTAAAATACATGATATGTGAATTATTATGCAATGGAATTCATATCTATTTGAGTGTACATGAACTAATAATCACTTCAGCATTATTTAATGTTAATGATTTGCTAATAAACGTTATTATGAAGTGTGACAGAGTAACGTATATTATTAAAACAATAATAGGTTTTTCATGCCAGAATTTAAATAATTAACAATAGCAGCCCCAGTTAACCTACCATTGTTTACACAATAAGACATGACCATAATAAACAAATTATTATTTAATCGAATTCATATCTATTTAAGTGTCTGTGAACAAATAATCATTTTAGAATTATTTAATGTTCATTAATGATTTTTTAATACATGTTATTATGAAGTATGACAGAGAAATGCATATCATAGAACAATAATATGTTTTTCATGCCAGAATGTAAATAATAAAAATTAGAACCACTGGTTAACCTACCATTTCTTAAATAGTAAAAATCATTCATTAAAATCAATTCCATTCAGATAATTTGTGTATAGCACTCTTCAGTGAGTGCAGATGCAGAGCACTTTGATATGTTCACAGGGCAAATTGTTACAGAATGAATACACATAAAGACACAGAATTGTTTAAACAGACAGGACCCAAAGTGGTTTGAAACTGACTAACATACATGGAGCCCAACAATATCTATCCATTAATTAATTGTTAAATTAGGAACATCAGAAACTGTCAAATGAACAGACAGGAGCTGTAAAAAGGTTTGGGCAGCCTCCTGTATACTTGAAGCCCGGCTGCAAATTTGAGAATTGAAAGTACAATAGTACAGATTTGAGTCCACAACAGAACTGCCTGGATGAGGCAAAGATGGCGGCTTTAAGGGATGGCAGAGGAAGTGACGTCATCAAGGCCAGAAGGAATTTCCTGTAACTGGTCTGCAGTGGAAAGAGAGAAAGGATTAGTGCACCTCACCACCCCTTGGTCTGGCGTGGGGGCATTCGAGCCCTTTAGCCCTGGCATGGTACCTTAATCTGTTTTATTATATGCTGTCACTGAACCTAGACAAATTAATTTTATACAAAATATTTAATGAGAACAGCTGTATGAGATTCAAAAACACGTAGGGATTCTGAGTAATAAGAAAGGTAAGGAACACACTTGTCAAATTCATGCCTGATAGTATGGTTGGCCATCAATAACACCCCTGCTGGTATTCTTCTCATTATAAGTTTTTGTTGCTTAGAGGAAGTGAGGAAATACATGAACTAATGGCTATGTCACAGTTAAACTAGTGAGCAGATAGAAATAACAGCATAAATAAAGTTAATTCAAGTGGAAGAATCCACTTCATATATACAGAAAGAGCAGGAGAACCAGTACAAATCAAACATTTTATAAATTTTATTACAGCATGGTAGTTGCAGTCTGATATCAAGAAAATGGAGAATACCATTCACAGAAAATATGTTTAATCTAAAATGTAAGGGGAGTGTGAATCATACCTGTTATTCAAAGAAAAATAAGAAATAAAATGATGTTTGTTATCTACTTTTGATGTAACAGCATGAAATAGAACATATACAATATTAAGAAAATTACAAAAACAGAAACAGACCTAGAGGCACTTATTAACTCTTTTAAATTTGAAATTCGTATTCCTACTGCGAAAATTTCAGAAATATATTGTGACCAAGACTGTGTTTTTCCTGTAACACTTAAGATTGTGAACTTATCAGCACATACGAAAGAGGTCAAGTTGGTTAAACAACACAAGAACTTTAGCTAGCAACACTCTCACAAGGCATAGCCATATCAGGCTCACAAGGCACGTATAGTTATGCTGTTCCCTGAATAAATGTATTATCCTCAGAGAAACACATCCGTAATTTTTACCTTTCTGTATCTGAGAAAGAAAGAGTTTATTGTTATTTCTCATGAAATTGCTGTCTGTTACAGACCAACTGCTAAATACCCAGCTATCTCAACAACAGTTTTGATAATCTTTGTTTTTTATGCACGGGTGATACCATCACTGACCCTTAATAGACAATTATGCCAATTACCAGTACACTATGTTTGATCTCCTTGCAATAAAAACAGTTGCTTTTGTCTTACAATAAATTTCAATGCTTAGATAATAAACTTTAGTGAGTGTTGTTACTCTCTGATACTGCAACTGAGACGCTTATTCACCTCGCGACTTGACTATTGCAATGCATTGTTTGGTATCCCTGCTCGGAGTCTAAACAAATTATAATATGTACAAAATTCAACAGCAAGACTGGTTACCAACTTTAAACCCTGGGAGCATATTACTCCTCAGGTCAGGTCAGTTTGGGAAGCATGCACTGGTACAGCACATTGCCGCACCAACGACATGATGAAACAGTTCTGGTTCCTGGTTGGCAACCCCCCAGGCAGACATGCGGTCCAGTTCCACGCTCCAGAAATGACCCTCTATCAATCGTGCCAGGTGTTACGTGGATGTCCCCTTGGCCTGGTCCAGCCACTCGGGTCCTCAACAATAAGTATCCTGCGAGCCGGATAACCCTCTGGGAATTGCGTCACATGGCCGTAGTTCCGTAACTGATGCTCCCTTACAATGCAGGCAATATGCCTTATTTGGGACTCCAAGTGAAACCGCTCATTCGGCACAAGTCAAACCCGCAGTACCCAAGGATTCTCCAAAGTGACACAGTACTGAAGGAGTCCAGTCTTCATCTTAGGTAACTGGATAGCATCTATGTCTCACAACCATATAGCAAGACAGGAAGCACCGGGACTCTAAAGACTTAGACCTTAATCCTTTTGCATAGATAACGGGAGTGTCAAACTCCCCTTTCCAGTGACCTCATGACCCCCCATGCTCTCCCAATTCATTTACTGACTTCATAAGAAGAGACACCAGAGGCATGAATGTCACTGCCGAGGTAAGTAAACCTCTGGACAAGGTCAACACTCTCTCCGCAGACAGACACACTGCTGATGGCTGTGACTAAGAGGTCATTAAAGGGCCTGGACCTTGGTTTTTATCCAAGACACTTCCAAGCCCAGACACTCAGACTCTGCGCGCTCAGTCTCTCAAGAGCCTCGATCAGAGCCTCCATTGACTCCGTGAAGATCACAGCATTGTCAACAAAGTCAAGATCAGTGAATCTTTCTGGACCCCACGACCTTGTCCAACACCCAGTCCAGGCAAGCACTGAAGAGAGTAACAGCAAGAACACATCCCTGATGAACGCTAGGATCAACTGGGAAAATCACAGAGGTTCTGTCTCCACTCTACACAGCACTAACAGCACCAGTGTACAGGCTGGCCATGGTATCCAGCAACCCTGAGGTGATCCTGCGAAGTCTAAGAATGTCCCACATGGTAGCTTGATCAACTGAGTCAAACATTGACAAAGGCTGCAAAGACACTCTGCCAATATTCGCGTCTGCATTCCATGAGAACCCTCAGTGCCAGGATGCGGTCAATGGTAGACTTCTTAGGCGTAAAAACCAGAATGCTCTGGTTTCTGGTAGGTATTCTCCCAAATGGAAGCAAAGATTGCATGCAATGTTAGGAGGACAGCCTTATCACCAACCTGGAGAAGTTCACCCTGGATACCACTGATCCCTGCACCCTTCCCTACCCTCAGCTGGTTCACCACCTGTGCAATCTCAGCAAGATTGGGTGATTCACAGCTAATTGGAGGATCCAACATCCTAGTCGGAGGATCACTTTATAATGGGTTGCTCTGATTGCTGTCATACTCAGGGAATAGCTGTTCCTGTCGCAGATCGGCTCCTTCTGATGGTGTCCGATGTTTCTCCTTTCAACAAGCGACTTAGATTACGGCACTCTCTGGGTGCCTTGTCTGTTGTCTCAAGTGTTTGCTCTGACTGTGGTGAGTGATGTCTCTGTGAGGGAGACATTTTTTTCACAACTCCTCTGGTCATTGGTGACTTCAATGCAATACTGTACCAATATATATTGAGTGATTTTTTCTTTTTGTTTGTGAGGTTTTCAAACACACCTTATTGTTTTTTCGGTTTAATCCGAGTGCATTATTTTTTTTCTTCAAATTTCAAAAAAAATGTAATGTCTGACATGCATAATAAATGGGCAGCTTCAGGGCTCTGAGTATGTGAGGGCACTGTTGGTAACATTTTCTTGTCTATTGCCTATTGATGATTCTTCCTCTACCCCTGGGCCAGAAGTTCCACCCCAGACTACATATAAAGCAACTCAAAGCCAGAACACAGCATTTATTTTGGAATCTGTGACCAAATATGACACAACTTCACATCGGAAATGACTCCCTACTTTGTGAAAACTGGTCTTGAAGACCCAAGTAGTCATATTCAGCTATTATTATTATAACTTGTTTCCCTTTTTTCTTGTTCATTATATAGGATACACCAACACTTCATCCCCTCTTTTTCATTCTTATTACTAAGTACATACTTAGTACACACTCTATACAATATATATTTTCATGCATACGCATGTGGTATAGCGGGTCCACAGCTCCCATTCAAAAGACCCGTTAAAAATAAATAATTGCACTCGCAGCTTAGCGAGGGGATGTGGCGGTTGTGTGGCTGCAGCAGTTCTCAGGGCAATCTGCGATTTGGCCGTTTCTCACCTAAGTGCACAGGTGAGAGACTGCCCGCATCCGTGATTGTTCCTGGGACTGCTAATTTGCCGCAGCTGCTATGCCCTCTCAATATATAGAAGCACAAGTCGGCTAGAAATGTAAGAAAAATGAAAGAAAGAAGAGAACAGGATGTAGCAAGAAGACAGGAAGCAGGTGGAGAGAGCCGGTGTGAGAAAGGAGAGACAGCGAGCGAGCAAGCAGGTAGCTGGGAGGAGAGCCCACGAGGGGAGTGTTTGGCCAACACTCAGTGGGGCTGAAGGAAGCGGTCGCTCCAGCTGAGCGATTAAGTAGCTAGAGTGACCAGTAGAGGCGACGACTAACCATTGACAGGAGCGGGAGTTGAGGAGGCTTTGGGCTGGTTTAGCCCCAGCATGAGCGCCTTGGCCGCTGGGGAAATAACCAAAGTCTCGGTCCGGTTTGGAGCCCAATGTAGCCAAGGATCGGAGGGCTACCGGACCACAGTGACAGGCAGCTGCAGGTAAAGGATTGCTTCCTGTGATATTTTAATCTCGTTTTTTTTAGAAGATTTTTCTATTTATTTTAAACCTCCACGTGTCACTTTCGTTTTATTACTTATTTGAAGACTTTGAATCACTGCACTTATTTATTTGAACATTGTTGTTGGATTTTAAATAAAAGTACTTGACACTTTTATACTCTATCCCCTTGCTATGTTGTTGCCTCACTTCTAAGCTCATTGGTAACATTACCGATGGTGTAGGGTTCAAGGGCTCCCGGACCAGATGATGGGAGCAAGGAGCCGAACCCGCATCGTCACAATGCACCAAAGGATTGTCTTCCTGGCATACCTAATGTATATGGTATCACCCTGAGAAGAGAGGGAGTGCTGTTGCTAATAGTCTTATATCTTGTTTCCTTCACAGCTTTTGAGAAACTGCCCCTTGAGGGTAAAGGAGCCAAAGAAGCCCAGAAGGTGGCTCTTGATTTGGACCATACCACCCTGGACAGACAGTCTTCGAGAACACCACAAGAGCAATTTAGAAGGCAACTAGCCTATCATTATAACGCCATTGAGCATGTGGTTTGAAATTTTTCTTTTTTGTCCAAAGTAAATGGAGTTTTGCCCATTTGGCTCCCCAATTATTCCTGGACTCACCCCACTACTATATATATCCAAAACAGTAAGGAAAAATTTGATAAATATGAAAATGTAACATAACATAACATTCTTGAACTTGCTTACGCTTTTTCAGAGTTGTTGTGGAGTTTAGCCTGAACAGGATACTAGTCCATCATAGAATGTAAAAATGTGTGAAAAAATATATATGTTACAAAATGTATTTTTCCAATTCATTGATTTGAGATTTTTGTATCCTTAATCACATTTCTGGCTCCTGGAAATTTGTCTAATAAAATGAAAATATTTACATTTGCAAAATAATTGTTCTCAGAGTAATGACAAAAGTCTCAAAGCTGGGTGCTCTGCTTTCATCTCCACTATATACTGTGGTAAAGGTTACCACAAGCTTTGACACACAATTACAGATAAACTGCAGTACACATTTTTCTGGAGTTATTTTTGTGAATTAGGGCGGGATTACAGTCAGTACATAAAAAAACATGATATTTTACTTTTTAGCTCTGTAATACATGCACTCAAGTGTGTCCATTGAAAACCAGATTTTAAAGTAATTCAATGCAGTAAAGTTCACCGAAGTTACTTGATTAAATGATTTCTAAAACAGCATTTATGGTATTGAAGACATAATCTTATTTGAATTGAAACAGTTTCTTTCAAGTATTTTGGTGTTTACTCTTCTGTTGTTTGGGCTGTCATTTTCTTCTTGTATTTTTACCTACAAATGGATACGTGCCCTTCTGTGACCCAAAGAATAAACTGAGCTGGATTATTATATACAGTATATCAGTACTGACTTTGTTGTCCGCATATTTGCATTGGCTGTGACAAGGATGGACAAGATTAGAAATGAATATGTTAGAGGGTCAGCTCAGGTTGGAGGGTTGGGAGACAAAGTCAGAGAGGCAAGATTGTGTTGGTATGGACATGTGCAGAGGAAAAATGCTGGGTATATTGGGAGAAGCATGGAGGTGCAAGGTAAGAGGAAAACAGGAAGGTCTACAAGAAGGTATATGGATGTGGTAAGAGAGGACATGAATTTGGTGGATGTAATGCAGCAAGATGCAGAGGACAGAAAGATATGGAAAAAGATGACCCGCTGTGGCGACTTCTAATGGGAGCAGCTGAAAGAAGAAGAAGAAGAAGATCAGTACTGACTTTGTTTTTTTTTATGTAGTAGTCGTCATTGTTACAAATTGAGTTTCTTTTTTATGTTAGTAGTAGTTAACACTGAGAGTAGCTTTGTTTTATTATTACTTTATTTCTTTCCAATTTTTTGTTTGAATACTTTATTAACTTCATACAGTATTTAAGAGATCATCAGTGTTCAAGTACTGTACATTTCTGTTAAAATTTCTACTGTAAAATCAATATTAGAGGGAGTAGTAGTGTGGGGACCACATTTAAAAATGAGGGTATCAGAAAGCTGAAAACCAGGCCTTTTTTCTGTCCTAGACAGACTGATCTTATACAGACAGCTTACCAATAGATGCATGATGTGAAAGAGGTCAAGACCTTTGATCACAAACCAAATTGAAAAAGGACAGTGTCAATCACATCATGTCTTATTGGTGCCAAATGTTACTTTCCTCAAGATTAATATACTGTATATCTTTTAAGTGAGTAAAAAAGAAGTACACAATGTCACTGGCTTGCCTAAGACAACTGCCTACATCATTTGATCCTGGAAAAGTTACATCTGTCAGCAACAACTTGCCACCAGTTTACCTTCTTTAATTAAATCAATGTCATGATTTCTGTTCTAACTTAAACATTGCACATTCTAGAAGATCAAAATGTGTGGTTTCATTGTGTTCCCTGTGTAGATCTTTTAAGCTCTTGAGATCTGAAATTAGTTTTATAGCTTTTATTCTGCAGGATTATGTTTAATGAGTCTCTATCTTTATTATATCCATCCATTTTCCAACCCGCTGAATCCGAACACAGGGTCACGGGGGTCTGCTGGAGCCAATCCCAGCCAACACACGGCACAAGGCAGGAACCAATCCTGGGCAGGGTGCCAACCCACCGCAGTCTTTATTATATACATTGCTCAAAATAATTAAGGGAACACCTAATCATAACAGTCTAACACCAAGTCAATTAAGCATCGTGTATATCAGTTTGTCCAGTGAGGGAGAATAAGAGATTGTGAATCGACTTCACCTGCTTTGGTGCAAATGAAAGTGACAACAGGTGCACTGCAGAGGCAACAGCAAGGCACCCACCAAAAGGGTAATGATTTTGCATGTTGTGCACACAGAGAATTGCTCCCTCCATATCCTGCCTGAATGATTCTTCTCTAGTTTTGTACTGTGGTAGAGTCCTTTTCAGTACTGATAGCATGAGTATGTAAAATTATACACTTCTGCCATTTAGTCTGCTGAAACATCATGTGAACACCACTATACCTATTTGTGCAAAGCTTTGCAATTATTTCTGATTTAGTCCAAAACAGAATATAAAATAATAAAATTGTATATTGTCTATGCATAAATATCTATAAAAAAAGAAAAACTAAGACAACCTTACTAAAAGTTGCCATTTTCACTAGATTTTTGCACCTTTTAAGAACACAGCATAATATCAATGTGATTTTTACTTCAAAAGATTTAGAAATGATTTCATAACAAAATAGGTGTTTATGTTGACCAGAATAATTATAGAGAATTTTTAAATATGTGTTGAAAAAGAACACTCTTTTTTACATTTGCTGCTCAGTAAGTCTTCCATTGATCATATCACTGTCCATGAGTGTCCCTAAGTGAACCAACAGAAAATGGCACATCTCCATGCCTACAGAAAAGATGCAAAACATGTGCCCACATCTATGATACAGACCGTATAGTTATACCACACTGCCGACTTGAACATCACATCAAGGGATCATTTTCCTGCAGATCATCTAATGTAGTCTACCTAATTTTCTGCATGAAATGTCCTGACACTGCACTCTACGTGGGAGAAACTGGACAAACACTCCGCGAGAGAATGAATTTACACAGGTTCCACATTAAACATGGGAACACAGATGTTCCTGTGGCGTCCCACTTCAACAGCCATGGACACTGTGAGAAGGACTTTAAAGTCACAGTGCTTATGGGCAACTTCAAAACACAGCAAGAGAGAAAAGAATGGGAAGTTAAACTCATGCTAAAATTTAATACTTTACAACATGGATTGAATGTACTGAAAAGCCAAGCAAAATGACACTTTTTATTGGCTTACTAAAAAGATTACAATATGCAAGCTTTCGAGGCAACTCAGGCCCCTTCTTCAGGCAAGATGTAATCATGGATTGAACATGGATTGAATAAAGACAAGAGTTTTATGGCCAGATATGAGGATTGTTTACATCTCTCAGAATGACAGACAACCTGTCTACAGACCCACATTGTTTTCAAAAAACTCATTACAAACTTCAAAAGACTTTGTTGGACAGTTATCTTATCCAGAGATTTTGACCATACATTGTTCTTTTCTCTCCTGTTAAATTAACCCTAGCCTGAATGAATGTATTAATTTTTTACATTTAAAATTTCTCATTTAAATATCTACCAATGTTGTTTCTTGTCCTAGAGTGTGTATATAAACATAGGGATGTCCAGTTTCTGTATTACATCTTGCCTGAAGAAGGGGCCTGAGTTGCCTCGAAAGCTTGCATATTGTAATCTTTTTAGTTAGCCAATAAAAGGTGTCATTTTGCTTGGCTTTTCTCTACATTGATCATATCAAAAATCCATGCGATCTTTTCTGAATGCTTATTTTTATGGTGAACAAAAAATGTTCGATTTAGTTGTTCTGTAGGGCAAATAATAAATGAGCAAAAAACCTTTCTGTGTAATCCCATGACTGAGTTGAAGTAACAAATCTTTTGAGATGGGGAGGGTGTGGGGGTGGACATTTCATGCAGGTATGACACAATTATTTCCACTGTTCTATGAATTGTTCTTTGCTGCAGAATTACTTCTGCTTCTCCAGATCCTACACAAAATTTCACAGTAAAATTTCTTATCTTAAAAAAGAGCCTAATTACCTCAGAAGAAATAAATTCTGAATAATGCTGAAAAGTAGCACGTCTTTCTGTGGTAATGAGGCAGTCATAAGTACCAAATCCGGTTTTTATTTATTTTATTTTATCACTCTTCCAGGCGAAGCCAGGTGGAGCAGCCAGTTGGTTATAAACATCACAATGCTCCAGTAAAGCCAACAGCTCAACATTCCTGAACCATGCACTCTCTGTGTGAAGTCTGAGTGAATTAGTCAAAAAAATGGGTGAATATGGATCTGTGTTTCTGAACAACTGAGTGTACCCTGTGATGGACTTGTCTCCTGTCTACAGCTGGTTCCCATTATGATTCCGAATGATGTCTATGTAAGTACTGGTTCCTTGCAAACTTAGTGAGTGTTACAACATGAATAGACTGTTAAACACAAGGCATATGCATATTTCTATACAGAAATTAGACTATATTAGCTAAGATAAAATAAACTTTATTAATGACAAATGGAAATTTAGGTTTATACTGTACAGCAGCAGAAACAAAACAAAAATAAAACAATACAAATTCAAATCTGATTAGTTTTTTTTTGCTGCTATGACACTTTTCAAAGGTGTACTACATTCAAAAAAAAGTAAGACGTAGCTAGATAAAGAGCATATAATACTTCATAAAAATGCATCTTAATTTTGTGTACAGTTTTTTTTAACAATAATACAAAAATACTAACTGATCTAAGTGTTAAACAATTTTTGTACGCATTAACATTAAATAATATACACACACCAATTTTTACAGTGAATCATTTTAACTTCATACGCAAACCATGCAGGGTTTTAGAAAATAATTTCTTTAGTCAGAAAACCTTTACATATTGTTTGTTTATAGATGAGGGAGGGTGTGTGCGACTCTGTCTCATGATTGCCTGACACCCAGTTCTTTAGGTGACTTCTACTTTGCTTCCATTACTCTCATGGTAGGTCATAATGTTAAGTAGAAGGTCAGTCAGTCAGTCATTCTCCAACCCGCTATATCCTAACTACAGGGTCACGGGGGTCTGCTGGAGCCAATTCCAGCCTACACAGGGCGCAAGGCAGGAACAAATCCTCAGGCAGGGTGCCAGCCCACCGCAGGGCACACACACACACCAAGCACACACTAGGGACAATTTAGGATCGCCAATGCACCTAAACTGCATGTCTTTGGACTGTGGGAGGAAACCACAGCACATGGAGGAAATCCACACAGACACGGGGAGAACATGCAAACTCCACGCAGGGAGGACCCAGGAAGCGAACCCGGGTCTCCTTACTGCGAGGCTGCAGCGCTACCACTGTGCCACCATGTCGCCAAAGTAGAAAGTACAGAATTTATTATTTCATTGTTGTTTGTTTCACAGTCATGCACTCAGATACACAGAGCTATTTTAGAGTAAGCAATTAACCTCAACTGCATGCTTTTATAGAGGGAAAACTGGATTACCTGGAGAAAACACGTTAAATAAAACCCAACCTGATACATGATAATGGGCTTAATGGACGGAATAGTCTCTTCTTATTTGTCAAATTTCTTATGTTCTTATAAATGTACAAAAAAAAGTGGGCTAAGGATTTGAATCCAGCAACAGAAACACATATCACTATATCACTTCCTAATCAACCTTGTAACATGCTCAAGCCTGATTTTACAGTGTAACAAGGATCTTACTTTAATGTTTCCAAGTCATTTTCATTAAAAGTTACTTCTATTATAATTCATTCTGGTTAATGCTGCTACAAATTTTGTGTGTGTATGTGTATTCCTTGGGTTTGATAACTTTATAGTAGAGTACAGTTAATAGCACTTAATTCATATGCCTAATATCTTTCTTATACAATCTTTTCATTCAAATTAATGACTAGTGTCCTCAGCAAATGCACATACAAAATAAATGTGCAGCCATATTTTACATTATGTAATACAG
Source organism: Erpetoichthys calabaricus (assembly GCF_900747795.2). NCBI lineage: Eukaryota > Metazoa > Chordata > Cladistia > Polypteriformes > Polypteridae > Erpetoichthys > Erpetoichthys calabaricus. The sequence continues at coordinate 37,577,382 of NC_041397.2, forward strand.
TATTAAGTCACCCCAGCCTACACAGAATGATTAAACAAAGGTGTAATTTAAACATGTTAATACTTAATCAGTATTAATTTAAAGAGTTAGCATTTAAACTGCTGCAGTTGGATTACACACCAGGTGTTACCTGAATTATCTTTCTTTTAATGCAGAATTGAGAATTTAAAAGCACTAGAAAGCTATTTTCACAATGTGATATTTACAGTGGTGGGCGGCACGGTGGCATAGTGGGTAGCGCTGCTGCCTCGCAGTTGGGAGACCTGGGGACCTGGGTTCACTTCCCGGGTCCTCCCTGCGTGGAGTTTGCATGTTCTCCCCGTGTCTGCATGGGCTTCCTCCGGGCGCTCCGGTTTCCTCCCGCAGTCCAAAGACATGCAGGTTAGGTGGATTGGCGATTCTAAATTGGCCCTAGTGTGTGCTTGGTGTGTGGGTGTGTTTGTGTGTGTCCTGCAGTGGTTTGGCACCCTGCCCGGGATTGGTTCGTGCCCTGTGTTGGCTGGGACTGGCTCCAGCAGACCCCCGTGACCCTGTGTTCGGATTCAGTGGGTAGGAAAATGGATGGATGGATGGATATTTACAGTGTTACAATATTTAATGCTGATTAGTGTACATTTAGGCAATGTAACAAAAAAAACTCTTTTGTCAAATGTAAAAACATTTGACTATTAGAGAATGTCAAAACCAGAGAAACTGTTCGCCTTGTTTTTCTCATGGTGCCAAGGACTGCTCTATGTAGACTGTCCTAAAGATGTATGAATTAGGTTAAAAAGGGGATCTAAAGTGTAGTGCAAGTGTGTAAACATTTCACCCCTTCCATTGTTGATTCTTAACTTACTTAACCTTACTTGACCTGATGCTTCCGTTATGAACAATAATTGGATTAAATGGGTTTAGGGTATGGATGGATAGATATACAAGGGATGTTCAAAAAGTTTCTGCACTTTTTTAACTCGATTTATTAAGAATTTCAAAAACAAATGACATCACTTTTCTACATAGTCACCTTCATTTGCGATGCAATTGTCCCAGCGTCGTACCAACTTTTTAATACCCCATTACTACTCCTCCCACCTTCACCATTTCCAACAAAAATATATAAGTGTGGAAACTTTTTGAACGTCCCTTGTACAAATGTTCCCAGCCTCATTAAGTTTATATACTTTGTCTTCCGTACTTCAGTGTATTAAGAGAAATATGGGCAATTAAAAATTCAACATAAATATTTTTATTGACAATAATGCAGTTTTTAAATTTAAACTAAAAATGTAACAAGCAGGAACATAATTTCTTTACATGCATTAAGTTTCAGAGAAAAAAAACCTGATACAGTATTACACACATTTTATTATAAGTGAAAGCTGAACCACCTTCCTTAATGTAATGACCCCTCCATATTTTTTCTATTTTACTTTCAGATTTTGAAAACATAGCAGTACTAAGAGATTTAACGTTTTAACATTATTTGATTGTTGTGTATTTTCTTTTGCCTCATTTATTACATATTGGCCTCAATAATATTTGTTAATCAAGAAAAAAAACACATTACTTTTTATATCAACAGTTTAAGCAAAAATTAATGACTTAACAGATACTAACTCTAAAATTACAGACTGAGCACTTTATAACTTTCACTCAAATAACAGGCTGTTTATATAGCAAGTCATCTTATTAAGGCAGACACTTTTTTTGTATATTATTTAAAATTATTACCATTAAAAATCTTATTATCAATAAGTGAGAAGTTAAAAACAAAGCTTAAAGAAATTACATGGTTGCCATCTGTAAAAGTTCACAATTCACAATTTTTGGCTGTTTCTCCCCAGCCTTAAAACAAAAATGAACCGATTGAGTGTGGGATTGTGAATACATTTATCTCTACATCGGGATGTAATTGTAATCGGTTGATTTAGATTTTCTCTCTGTAAATTATAAATATAATAAATGGAAACTGATTAACAAGGATTTTTAGATAACAGTAATAATCATTAGTCAGAGATATTCATAAAGGTAGCTATTATTTATTAGAATTTTAAACAATTTGAAATCATTGATTGTTTAACCACTAACATATTAATGATTTGGTTTTTCTTTTTCTAACCAGCTTTCTGATTTGCTCCATTATTTCATCTGTTTTCAGAGTGTATACAATAGGATTTAGAAGAGGAGGAAGAGTGGCCGATAAAGTTGTGTTAAGTATTCGGACATCTGTGTCTATAAACTGAGTTGACATTACAGTAAGGTAGGTCCCAAGCAAAGGTAAGTAAAATATTGCCACTAAGATTAAGTGAGCAGTGCAGGTTTTAAATGTTTTCCATTTTCCCTCAGCAGATGCAATCTTCATTACAGCAACTATAATACATGCATATGAAAGTATGATAACAATCAAAGGTATAAAAATAAACCCAAAACTAAAACATCCTGATATAATCATATTTGCAGAAATATCATTACATGCCAATATGTACACTGGCCTATAATCACAAAAATAACTATTTATAACTGTGGATTTGCAGAATGACAGATGTGTGATTAAATGAACTCCAACCACTGTAAGCACAAGAGGAATTGCCCAAGAAATTACTATAATTATTATCATCCTAGTGTTTGTGTTGATTGTATGACAGTGTAATGGAAAACATATGGAAATGAAGCGGTCATATGCAAGAACGGCAAGAGTAAATGATTCCATTGCAGAAAAATAGTGTACAAAAAACATCTGTGCTAAACAGGATTCATATGAAATAAATTTTGAATTCATAAGAAATGCATCAACACATTTTGGAATTATTGCTGTGCTGCAACTTATGTCTACAACTGACAAAGTAAATATAGCAATATATTTTGGTGTGTGAAGATTATCTACAAACAAAATAACTGACATAAGAATGACGTTCGAAAGAACAGTGGCAATATACACAAAAAGCAAAAATATAAAATAATAGTGAGTATTTTGCAATGAATTAAATCCTTTAATATAAAAACCAAGTGGTCTCACAAATGTAGCATTTAGGTCAGTTACTCCCGAAACCTGAGAAGCCATGTTGACATCTTGTGGTTGAATAATAAAAAAACCTGTAAACAATAAACCAAATAGAAATGCTTGTTAAATTTCAAAACATAATAAGTCAGAAAAATAAACCTACAATAAAAATAGTTTCTAGCACAGTTGTGGTGATAATATTTTAAACAAACTGAGATATATCAGAAGATGTCACAGGAAAAAAAGGCAATCCATGATTTTGTGAAATTCAGTGTTTAGTTTTCTGTGTTTTATGAAAGTGAAAACTTCTCACTTTATGAACAAATTATCCACACAGTAAATTATAAATGTGCTAAAAATTGGTTGGACAGCAAATATGCAATCAAAGCACTTCAGCTACTGTATAACTGAAAAATGCAACATACCTTATTGAACTCTGTGCATGGGAAATTTCTTTCACACTTCCATCTCCAAACACATTTTCTATCTTTTATTTTAAAGCCTTTAAAGGTCCTCAGTAGAGTTTGAAATCTCACGGGAGTAACACTAAGCACATTAAACATACACATTTCAAACTGTATATCCCGAGGGCTGGAGTTTGAGTAATGCAAGAATAATTACATTGAAATGTTCTGCTAAAAGAGTAACTGTTTTATTTTACATAAAAAAGGAACAATAAAGTGATAGACATACTGTATACGATATTTAAGGAGAGTTCAATTTTAGTATATCTTAAGATTATTTTGTTTATCTTTTGTATAAAGGTTATAAAACAAATTGTGAATTTCCCCTTGGAATTAATAAAGTATCTATCTATCTATCTATCTATCTATCTATCTATCTATCTATCTATCTATCTATCTATCTATCTATCTATCTATCTAAAATGTGGCACTAATTTAACTAATTTAAATACAGAGTTACTGTATATATTTAATATATATATATATATATATATATATATATATATATGTAAAAAATGAACTGATGAAGAATTCATTGTTAATGGATGAATAAAGTTTGGAGGAACATTCGTTTTGTTTCAGAGTGATAGAATTGGGCCAGTTTGATATGAAAAAGCAGCCATCCTAAGAAAGTGCTCTGACTGCCAGGCTCTGACTTTTCAGCATGTTCTGTCATTGAATAACTGCACTAGTCACATGCTATGTGACTTTCAACTCCCTGATTTCAGGTGGTATTAAAGTAAACCTGTGATTAATTAATTGCAAGTATTTTCTTTATAGCACCATTAGTGTCATAAAAGTACCCAAAAAAACACAAGTATAAGGTAAATAAAAATGATGTGTTCATGAAAGATGCTAAACTATAGTGTGGCATAGAAACAAAAACTTCAAAGAAACTGAAGTAAAATGACAAATTAACAGCCACTCACCATCTATCCTGTAATGTAGCTCACCTTTTTGTCCATCACATTACCACACAAAATCTATCTGCCAATGACACTATCACGGCCTTTTCATTTTTTTCATACTAGCATTCTCAGATAGTTTTAGAAAAGTGGTGGAGATCTTGTTACAATTTTTACGGTGGATTCTAGAAGGATTCTCAGATATAGTAAACTGACAACCAAAGTGACTCAAAAGTGAGTCACAAAACTAGTGTTTTAGTTAAAGAATGTATTTTGTGACCCCACTCTTTTTTGCTGTTGTGGCCTGCCATTTTCCAGCAGTCATAGTAGAACAATATGTGATAACAATGCCCAAGATCCATTACCTTCACCTTGTGTGGGACCACATTGCATCGAATTTATAACTGATCTTCCACACTCTCATGGATTTAATGCCATTTAATACCATTTTATTTAAGATTGGTAAATTCTTGAAATATTAATCCTCTGAAAAAAAATTTTTTTGTCTGTAATTTAGCAATGATATTCATCACAGAAATATACCTGGTCATCTGTCAGCTGTATGTTCTAATAGTGGTTCATCCTAAGTTTTGATTTTAGTGAACTTTCTATTCAAAACTTAGTAAAAAGGTCTGGTTCTTGACCTAGAGGCAGATGTTCAAACTGGAAGAGTAAATCAAGATTTTGAAAGATCTGCAATGCAGTATTACAGATTTCCAGGCTACCAGGAACACTGTTTGTCCTATTGCTGAATTTTCAAGTAATATGAGTTGTATAGAATTCTCTTCTTTTGAATGTGCATATAATTGTCAACCACATGCATTGTCTATTTTCACCTCATTATGTGTACCCTATTTCTAACTTTACATATCATTTTAAGTGGAACCCGTGAGAACCTGAAGACAGATATGATGTGAGTCAGAATGTGTGGCTCTCACCTCAAGATCTCGAGTTGAGGTTTTCATCCCAAAATAAATATTTTTTTTCTTATAAAATAATAAACCAAGTGGACATATAAAGTAGCTCTTCCTGTCCATTATAAAGTACACTCTTTCCTTAATGCGTGCTCATTGAAACTTGTTTTTTTAGTTACTGCTTTTTTTAGGCCACTGCTTCTCTTCCTAAGGGTGTTTATAAGGAACACGAATATGAGAACAAAAACATTATTCCTCCTAACTGTATTGGTTCCTGTGTCCAATATTAGTTCACTGGCTAGAATATGGACCTGAGAAATGTCAGTTTGTTTATACTAAAGATATGCTATATTTATGCTCCTAGACTATTGTTGTAGGAATGGAAAGTGAATTTTAATTTACCTAACCAGGGACAATCATAATAATGTAGGAAGGGAGGAGAGATTTAACTCTTAAAATGATCAAACTTGCCTTTGGCAATGTAAGCAATTAATTAAATAATTCAGGAAGGCTCCTACTTTAGACTTATATCAAGGTAACTGAACCACACTGGTTTTGAAAAACAGAATAATGCAATTTATATATATAAATACAATGATTATAGAAATATGATAACTGTGTATACTGTATTGATTGATATATAAGACAGGACACAAACATACTAGACAAACAAACATATAACTTAGAATAGGCTCGCTGCTTACTTTTTATTTAGAATTGTAATTTATTTACGATACCAAGTTTTTGAAGGTAATGTCCGATGTTCTGTGGAGTAATTACTTTTATTGCTGCTCTGGGTTCAAGTGTAGGATTCTTCTTGCATTGAAGTGCAATATTTCTCTTTGCAGCATGATCCTTTATGGTGTTCTGTAATGCTGCTTTGTGAGGGCCTTTGCTAGGTTATCTACAACTTCATAAAGAAAAGCGTTACTATTTCTGGCACAAGATTTTAGATGCTGAATTTACATTCTTGATGTAATGGCTACTTCTTAGCCTTTTCAGACTACGGGTTAAGAGTACTGGCTTGGCAAATTGGATCTCAGCTTTCTGGTCAACAAAGAGAAATATTGTTAGTTTCAGCTACCCAGAAGTGTAAGTGGTTCATCAGCTTTCTGGTTTCAGAGAGAGAGATTTTAGAAGGTGATTTTAGAGAGTATAAGAGCAGAGTGATCCCCAGAGAGTTTCCTCAGAATGCACTCAGAGGTTTCCTAAGAGATAAGTGAGTGTGTTTGCCTCTGAGAATGGGTGCAGCTATTTTTTAAGAAGGAAATCTAACATCTCGTGCTTGAATTAAATTCACTTCCAATTACAAAATCAGGGCCCGCTCATAGGTGAGATATTCTGTCCATCACAGTTGCTATTTATTGAATTATAGGCCTTAGATCTTGCTCGAGTCATTTCTGCACCTTCTGACTCAAGACGTCTGCAGAGGGCCTCTGGAGAAATGTCAGTTTAACTCTTATTTACACCTTTGGCATCAGATGAAGTACAGGCAGATCCTGGTACAAGCTGAAATTTAGTCTAAAGTTTAGTATGTAAGCAGAGGAGGCCTCAGCTGGATGTCTGCTAAATCTGCTTAACAGGCCTAGTGTGACACTAAAGCCTAGCAAGAAGGGTAACACTCACTTTGTCTTACTTTGTACCAGTTTCATCTTAAGTACTAAAACAGATGGGCATGTTTAAAGCCTGCACCTTAGGAGAGGGCTCTGTCAGGATTGCAGATTAACATTTTATATTTTACTATTCATGATCATTACAATTGTGTTTATTTGTTTGGTAGCACTTTAGTTCTGGTACTGCAAAAATGCATTTATTACTCATGTACTATTATTTAAAAAGACCTTAACAAACACTTCTTTGACTCTTCATAACACTTACAAAGCATAAGTAATGTGTCTATTCATTCATCTCTGCAATGTTACCTAGTAATAAAACCACTTTGGTGTGGTCTGAGGTGGCTTAAGTGAGTAGTATAAGACCAGTGAATCCTTTATATTAATACGTAATTTTAATATCATGTCAATATGCCACACAGCACAGAGATAAATAAATAACCCATCAATGTTTTATAAGTGTTATGAAGACCCAAAGAAGTCTTTGTTCAGGTTTTGTTATGTAAGAGTAAATGAGTAATAGATGCATTTTTGCAGTAGCTAAAATAAAGGGTTACCATTTGTTTTTTCTTGGGCACTGCTATTTTGTAATTCTGCTCACTATGGCAATATGTAGCTGCTTGGCCTGTGACATTTGTTGCTTATACCTTTGAAACATCCATGCTTAATCCTTGTCATAAAATTTCAGAACCCAGTAATAAAACTGAAGATTGATAAATTTAAACTTTTTAAATTTGGCACATAGGCAGTTTGTTCTTAACCAAAGCCGAAAATCCCTCAGTCCTTAAATCTGTCAAGAAAATCACTATGGCATCATTGTGTGCTACCAAATAAACACAACATCACTGACAAATGATTGAAAAAATATGGGGGCCCAGATCAGAATATAAAGTTATACATAGTGTCCAGAAGAACAGTTAAATGTAGTTTTCCACTTATGTCTCTTTTTGATGTAGAATAAATTGTAAGTACTGCAACAATCTAACTTGGTAAATATGGTTCAATTATAAATTTAATTAAGAAAAGATCAAATTAACAGAAGAGTAGGGAAGAGTATTAAGTGTTCTTTATTATAATCGGTTTTATAGTAATTTTAATTAGTATTTAATAATCAACTCCTAGTCTTCATTAACCATCTTCTTAACACTAGAATTCCTGAAGCCTACGTAATCCCGGCCCACCTTAAATTCCTTTGCACCTCTTCTTCATCATCTTTTGTTTTGTAAATGTGTCAATCAGCACAAACAGCAAGCAGCCTGCTCCCCCACTGACGAAGCTCAACTTGGGCAAAGACTTCTTCCAGCTCAGGCCAAGGCTCCTTATCTAAGTGTGAGGTACCTGGAGTTGTATAGGGTAAGTAATACAGTATATCATTATTTGGAATACATGCATTTCATGTGTGTTCTGTGTCTACAAAGATCTGGGTAAGTGTAGGATGAAAGAAAATGCGAGGCAAGAAATGCTGAACACATACCTAAAGCACAAACATTTTCCATGTTATACTAATAATGACGTGAAGTGTATAATGTGTGAAGACTTTAGTCTAAATATCAAATAAACATGCGCTTTTATTCAAGAATATAACCAAAGAAAAAAAAGCATTCAATTTACATGTTGCTGTCAATGAGTTAAAAACCCAAGCTCAAATGTCAATTGATAGGAAGTTGATATGTATTCTTGAATGGTGTAGAGGTAAGAACTGCTGCCTTATAACTCAAAGGTACTGGGTTTGAGACAGTGTGCTCTATGTTTTGAGTATTGAGCTGCTATTATTATTACTATAATGTAATAAAAACATACATTTGATTTCAGTCTGTAACATCCAGTGTAAATTTTGGATACTTTTGGATACAAGTTAGCACTTGTTTTTTTATTATTCAGTTTTATTCTCTGCCGGGATTACAGGTTTTTTCGTAGGCTTCAGGGATTCTAGTGTTAAACCATGGATTACCAGAAATATAAAAGAACTGGTGAACAGAACAAACAGGGTGTTTCTACATGGAACTTTAACTCAGCATGAAACAACTACAGAAAATGGTGAAATGTGAAATCAAGCAAGTAAAGTCTAAGGACAAGATAGAGAATGAGCTATGAACTGACAACCTGGGCTAATTGTAGAATGGCATGAATATGATTTCTGGAATTCATACTAAATGGAATAATTTAGTTGAATTGGCAAGGAGTAAAACTGACTATCAATATTCTTTAATAATTCAATGAATTTTATTTCATTTTTGAGACTAGAAATTATTGAACGCAAGACCAGCCGCAGCCTTTGACCAAAATGATGTAAGAAAGGCCTTTCAGCAAAGTAAAATTAAAAATGCTGTGACCCAGACATAATAAGTATATGTAGATGAATAAGTATATGTCTGGAATAAGTAGATGTCTGCTTCATTCCTGTGCCGAGCCATTCTCTTCAATTTATCACTACATATTTGAGACATCTCTGGATTTACAGCAGGACCCCGGCAAAAGGCAAATGTTATTCCAATAGCAAAAACTATACACC
>NC_041397.2:37591772-37594272 GCF_900747795.2 Erpetoichthys calabaricus
TTAGTTAACGATTAACACATTTCTATATGTATTGTAAGCATACAATACAACTGATAATATGTTGCGCTTATTTATCTGGTGTACTGACATTTTTGCGCGTTTAACGGCTGAAATCTAACGTGGTTTGTGCCCTTCAGAATGAAAAGAGTTTGCATTTACCTTTTTAATAAAAGGCGAGCTTTTAAGCCTGAGAAATCACCCCGTAAATGCACACGTTTAATTGCACATGTGTTAATATGAATGCTTACACAGTATTAAAAGACACTCAACAAGTACACAGTATTAAAAGACAGTCAACAATTAACGTCATTTACCTTCGTTCCCGCGTTTGACTTGTGCTGTAAATCTCTTCCTCGTTTTCAGTTCATGTGATTACGTAGGAGGCGTAATACGTGACTCCGCCTCCTCCATTAGAGTATATGGACAAAAAACAGGTTCCAGTTATGACCAGTACACGTAGAATTTCGAAATGAAACCTGCCTAACTTTTGTAAGTAAGCTGTAAGGAATGAGCCTGTCAAATTTCAGCCTTCTACCTACACGGGAAGTTGGAGAATTAGTGATGAATGAGTCAGTCAAACAGGTTCCAGTTATGACCATTACGCGTAGAATTTCGAAATAAAACCTGCCTAACTTTTGTAAGTAAGCTGTAAGGAATGAGCCTGCCAAATTTCAGACTTCTACCTACATGGGAAGTTGGAGAATTAGTGATGAGTGAGTCAGTCAAACAGGTTCCAGTTATGACCATTACGCGTAGAATTTCGAAATAAAACCTGCCTAACTTTTGTAAGTAAGCTGTAAGGAATGAGCCTGCCAAATTTCAAACTTCTACCTACATGGGAAGTTGGAGAATTAGTGATGAGTGAGTGAGTCAGTCAGTCAGTCAGTGAGTCAGTGAGGGCTTTGCCTTTTATTAGTATAGATCAAATGTCTCACAACCGAGAAGCCCGATTGTCCATTTCAACAAACTATAGGTTAAAGAAAACTTGCTGTTGCTTCAAAGACTGAAAGAGATTATATTTGAAAATAACTGCATTCGTATTTTTCTATATTTCCCCCATCATGAGTCATACTGTGTCCTGGCAAGGTAAAGAAGACTTTTTTTGTTAAACTACAATTATTATATTGAAAATTCTTATATTGAATATATGTACATTTTGATAACCACAAAGTAACTAGTGATTTACAGTGTAATTTTTTTAAACCATCATTCCTACGTTTATTGTATTGCTACCGTTTAAGATCATATCCTAGGTTTATTGTACTTGGACTGTACTATTATAAGATATCTTAAATTTAATCTTTTCTACACTGCTGCTGAGAGGTTTTTTGTTTTAAATGTATTCTGTTGTCCTGCGGTGGCTTGGCACCCTTCCCGGGATTGGTTCCTGCCTTGTGCCCTGTGTTGACTGGGATTGGCTCCAGCAGACCCCCGTCACCCTGTGTTCGGATTCAGCAGGTTGGACAATGGATGGATAGCTGGATGTATTCTGTCTCTTGACTTGTTATTTACCCTTTCTACCCCAATAACTGTAAGTGACAACAATAGACTCCATAGCCATAACAGCTGAGAATAGTATGAAATCTAGGTCAAACTTATCATATATAACAATGTACTACCTTAACTTAACACTATAAAATGTCAACAAAAGTTCAGAAGCAATGTCTCTATGACCAAAAAACGTTGTGAACTGGAATGGCAAAGGTCTCAATCATGAGTTAAAGAGAAAAAAGTATTCTCTCACCTAGCAGATGTAAATACCAAAATAGTATTTTTACAGGAGATTTGCTTAATACGTAAGGACCAGTTACAAAGAAAACTAGTGGGTGTTGGAATTTTAATACACAGAAAAATTCCATTTGTAGTATCAGACGTAATATCTGATCCTATACAGCAATATGTCATAATGATTGGTAATTTATTTAATACTAAAGTGATTTTGATAAAAATCTGTCTACCTAATGTGGATGACAGAGATTTCATCTAAAATGAATTTGCATTGATTCCCAATGTGAACACTTATCTATACTAATAAAAGGCAAAGCCCTCACTGACTGACTCATCACTAATTCTCCAACTTCCCGTGTAGGTAGAAGGCTGAAATTTGGCAGGCTCATTCCTTACAGCTTACTTACAAAATTTAGGTAGGTTTCATTTCGAAATTCAACGCGTAATGGTCATAACTGGAACCTCTTTTTTGACAATATACTGTAATGGATGGCAGCTCGATGGCCATGGGAGGCGGAGTTGAGTGTGACGTCATCACGCTTCCCACGTAATCACGTGAAAAGACTGTGAACGCAGTAAGGAGAAATGAAGGAAGAGCCGCAAACAGCGAAGAACAAAAAATTTATTAAACAATTGAGAAGGGAGCGAAACAATAAGAAGCGAGCGAGTAAAGCATACAAGCATCTTCATAAGGGAAACAAAGCACAGTGTAAAACATAAGTTTAAATTAAGTTTATAGAAACGCTCCCGCTGCGGATTGCAATAACATATT
>NC_041397.2:37599272-37609272 GCF_900747795.2 Erpetoichthys calabaricus
CAACCGTGTCCCTCGGGGAATCCTGTGGGGGGTACTCCGAGAGTATGGGGTATCGGACCCCCTGATAAGGGTTTTTCGGTCCTTGTACAATCGGTGTCAGAGCTTGGTCCACATTGCCGGCAGTAAGTCGAACCCGTTTCCAGTGACAGTTGGACTCCGCCAGGGCTGCCCTTTGTCACCAATTCTGTTCATAACTTTTATGGACAGAATTTCTAGGCGCAGCCAGGGCGTTGAGGGTTTCCGGTTTGATGGACTCAGGATTGGGTCACTGCTTTTTGCAGATGATGCTGTCCTGTTTGCCTCATCAAGCCGTGATCTTCAGCTCTCTCTGGATCAGTTCGCAGCTGAGTGTGAAGCGGCTGGGATGGGAATCAGCACCTCCAAATCCATGACCATGATCCTCAGCCGGAAAAGGGTGGAGTGTCCTCTCAGGGTTGGGAGCGAGATCCTGCCCCAAGTGGAGGAGTTCAAGTATCTCGGGATCTTGTTCACGAGTGAGGGAAGAATGGAGCGTGAGATTGACAGGCAGATCAGTGCGGCATCCGCAGTGATGTGGGCTCTGCATCGGTTTGTTGTGAAAATGGAGCTGAGCCGAAAGGCAAAGCTCTCAATTTACCAGTCGATCTATGTTCCTACTCTCACCTATGGTCATGAGCTATGGGTAGTGACCGAAAGAACGAGATCGCGAATACAAGCAGCTGAAATGAGTTTCCTCCGCAGGGTGTCTGGGCTTTCCCTTAAAGATAGGGTGAGAAGCTTAGTCATCCGGGAGGGGCTCAGAGTACAGCCGCTGCTCCTCCGCATCGAGAGGAGTCAGATGAGGTGGCTCGGGTATCTGATCAGGATGCCTCCTGGACGCTTCCCTGGTGAGGTGTTCCGGGCATGTCTAACTGGGAGGAGACCCCGGGGAAGACCCAGGACACGCTGGAGGCGTGGATTACTGTTGTAAATTGATCTTTGGAAAGAATGTTTTATATCTTCGCCAAACGTCTTAGCTGAAAAAAACAAGATTTCACCACCGCACTGATCTGACCGTCCAGTCTAAAATCCTCATCTATCCTAAAACCCAAATTTGTAATAACAGGTGTACCATATTTTGCAAGGGGACCCAAATCCACAGGAGCAGAAGTAGAAATAGACCCACTGGTGCCCCCAGGACCAAAAACTATAACCTCTGTCTTATTTTCATTAAAATTTAAGAAGTTTACTGCCATCCAAGCTTTCACCTCTTCTAGGCACATAACCAAAGTTTGTATGGAGTAAGCATCCTTGCGTTTGATGGGTACATAAACCTGAGTATCGTCTGCATAACAATGGAAAGCAATTTTATGCTTTCTAAGAATAGAGCCAAGAGGCAGGAGATACAAAGAAAATAGCAGAGGACCAAGTATGGAGCCTTGTGGAACCCCACATGATAGTGAAGCAGAGGAGGATCTAAATTCATCTAGCCTCACTGAAAAAGTTCTTTGAGTCAAGTACGATTTAAACCACGCCAAGGCAGTAACACAAACGCCCACACAATGCTCCAGACGAGATAATAAAATACTATGATCTATAGTATCAAAAGCAGCTGTTAAATCAAGCAGAACTAAAATCACATAATCCCCTGAGTCTGTTGCCAAAAGGATGTCATTAAAAACCTTCAGTAATGCGGTTTCAGTACTGTGAAACGGCTTAAAACCAGATTAAAACACTTCGAGCACATCACATTCATCTAAAAAGGCTTTCAATTGAATATACACACTTCTCTCCAAAATTTTGGACAGAAATGGAAGCTTGGAAATCGGTCTAAAATTGGATAGCACAGTGGGATCTAGGCTTGGTTTTTTGATCAGTGGTTGCACTATGGCATGTTTAAACAAATTAGGAACTACGCCTGAGGAAAGGCTGCTATTGATAATAGCAAGAACAGATGGCCCTAAAACAGAAATAATCTCTTTAAAAAGAGAAGGTGGGACAACATCAAAAGGAGAACCTGAGGGCTTCGATTGACCAACAATTTCATGTAAACAAGATAGAGTCACCGGCTCAAACTGATAAAAAACAGCAGAGCAGGGGAGAACAGCTAAGGGGTCATAAACAGTGAGAGGTATATGAGCCCTAACATTGTTCACCTTATCTACAAAGAAGTGCAAAAATTTCTCACATGTCTCAAAAGAAGGTTCCATACAGGCATTCTGTGGAGCATTTAAAACCCTATCTATAATTTCAAATAACACACGATTTTTGTGATAGTTTGACAGAATAATATTTGACATGTACGCTCTTTTGGCATCTTTCACAATAAACTGATAACGACGCCAGCAGTCTTTCAATACTTAAAATGATACATGCAAATTGTCCTTTCTCCACTTAAGATGAAGTTTATGATGTTCTACTTTAATGACAAAATAAACTATGTGATTAAAGTGGAAATTTGGAAATTAAAGTTGACATCTGGACATTTTTTTCCCACTGTGTCCTATTTTGTTTTCCTTTTCTTCTTCTTCTTTCGGCTGCTCCCGTTAGGGGTCACCACAGTGGATCATCTTCTTCCATATCTTTCTGTCCTCTGTATCTTCTGTTACACCCATCACCTGCATGTCCTCTCTCACCACATCCATAAACCTTCTCTTAGGCCTTCCTCTTTTTCTCTTGCCTGGTAGCTCTATCCTTAGCATCCTTCTCCCAATATACTCAGCATCTCTCCTCTGCACATTTCCAAACCAGAGCAATGTCGCCTCTCTAACTTTGTCTCCTAACCGTCCAACATGAGCTGACCCAGTAATGTACTCATTTCTTATCCTATCTATTGTTGTCACACCCAATGAAAATCTTAGCATCTTTAACTCTGCTACCTCCAGCTCTGTCTCCTGCATTCTGGTCAGTGCCACCGTCTCCAACCCATATAACATAGCTGGTCTCACAACCATCCTGTAGACCTTCCCTTTCACTCTTGCTGATACCCGTCTGTCGCATTTGGTGGCAGCAGTGGGATGAGCTAGCAGTGCGGACAGAAGAGGAGACAGAGCAGCAAGCGGGATTGGTGGCAGACTTTTTTTGAGGACCCACGTACCCAAGCCGGAGGAGGACATTTTTAATGGACAGAACTTTTTATGGACATTTATTTATTTATTGAACATTGCACTACTGCACTTGATTTGGACATTGATTTGATTGTCTTTTAATAAAAGCACTTGGCACTTTTAAACCATCCCCTTGCTCATTGTTATTGCCTCACTGTCTAGCTCATCAGTGACATTACCGACGGTGTTGGGTTCAAGGGCTCCCTAACAGAAGATGAGAGCATGGAGCCGAACCCGCATCGTCACAAACACAAGTAAGACATTGTGTTATTGAAACAACAGAGTTGGGGTCGTCAGGCGCTATTGATAAATACAGCTGCGTGTCATCAGCATAGCTGTAGTAATTCACGTTATGCCCCGAGATAATCTGACCTAACGGAAGCATGTAGATCGAAAAGAGCAGCGGACCCAGGATAGAGCCTTGTGGAACACCATATAGAATATCATGTGTCTTTGAGTTGTAATTACCACAACTAACAAAGAATTTTCTACCTCCCAGGTAGAATTCAAACCAATTTAAGACACTGCCAGAGAGGCCCACCCATTGACTAAGGCGATTTCTAAGAATATTGTGATCAGTGGTATCAAATGCGACACTCAGATCTAAGAGGATGAGAACAGTTAAATGGCCTCTGTCTGCATTTACCCGCAAGTCATTTACTACTTTAACGAGTGCAGTTTCTGTACTGCGATTTGTTCTAAAACCCGACTGAAACTTATCAAGAATAGCATGTTTATTGAGGTGGTCATTTAGCTGCATAATGACTGCCTTCTCTAAAATTTTACTTAAGAAAGGCAGGTTAGAAATGGGTCTAAAATTTTCAAAAGCAGAGGGGTCAAGATTATTTTTCTTGAGTAGGGGTTTAACTACAGCAGTCTTAAGACAGTCTGGGAAGACCCCCGTATCTAATGATGAGTTTACTATGTCAAGAATACTATCAATTAGCACACCCGATACTTCTTTGAAAAAAACTTGTTAGTATTGGGTCAAAGACGCAGGTAGAGGGTCTCAGTTGAGAAATTATTTTATGTAAATCAAGTAACTCTATCCTGGTGAAAGAATTTAATTTGTTTATAACTGAGTACTGGGGCTTAGGATCCACAGTGTTTGGGAGATATACTATATTATTTCTAATATCATTAATTTTTTGATTGAAAAATACAGCAATAGCCTCACAAGTTTTACTGGAAATATTCTGGGGGCATTCCATTGAGTTAGCTGGGTTTAGCAGATGATCAATCATAGAGAATAAGATTCTGGGATTATTAGCATTGTTATTTATAATCTTAGAGAAATAGCAGCGCCTCTCAAGACGGACTGTGTTGTTGTATTCTGTTATTTTAACCTTCAATATACTAACTAGTGGATAGTTAGTTTAGTTTGTCTCCATTTACGCTCAGCTCTACAGCATGTTCTTTTTAAATCAGACACTCTTTGGGTCTTCCAAGGTATAACAATGCTAGAAGATTTTTTAACTGTCTTTTCAGGTGCAACTATGTCAACAGCAGCTCTCACCTTAGTATTAAATTTTTCTACCTTACTATTTACATTATCCTCGCTATTATAGTTAGCACTATAAACGGACTGGTTGCTTCGAATGTTTGTAAATTTTAAAGCTGCTGATGAATCAAAGAAGCGTTTTTTAACAATATGCTTCTCATGAATGTTTTCTATCAATATTTCTATATTAAATAGTAAAAGAAAATGGTCTGATAGACCAATATCAATGATCTGCTTTACATCAACTTTTAGTCCTTTGGTAATTACTAAGTCTAACGTATGACCTGCTTTATGTGTAGGCTGATTAACGAGCTGTCTCAAATCAAAAGAGTCGATATGAAAGTTAAAGTCGCTGACTATTAAGAGTGTGTCATAGTTCGTAATTATAATTGACACCAAGTCTGAGAATTCCTCAAAGAAAGACGCATTAAATTTAGGAGGTCTATACACAGATAATACTAGAAAGTGAGAATCTCCATGAATAACAACGGCAAGATACTCAAAGGACTTGAATTTACCAAAACTAACATCTTTACACTTTAACTGGCTCGAGTAAATGTTTGCTAAACCGCCGCCCTTCTTTCCCAGGTGATCTGCACGAGTAAAACTGTAATTCGGAGGTGCAGATTCAATTAAAACGGCCACACCATCTGAGCTAATCAATTTTTCTATCACTAATAAGATCATTGATGAAAAACGTCTTGTTGGTTAATGCTCTAATATTTAATAGTGCCATATTTAATGTTTCAGAGGAGCGGAGCTGAATTCTATGTGCATTATGGGTATTTGAAATAGAAATTAAGTTATTTTTATAGCGCCGCTGTGTGCGTATTTTTTATTTAATCTATAATCTGTTTTTATAGATTTAATACATTGTTCATCTAAAGGTGTAATTGTAATTAAATTATTAGTATTTATGCCGCACTGCCTAGATTTTTTACATGCATTGAGATTAGTTATTAAAGTAGTAATGCAGTGCACTTTTTCGGAAGACTTTGTTAAAGAATTATCATGTTCTAGCAAAGCATTAGCATTATGGAAGGGGGTAGGAGTAGAAATAGACAGTCAAGAGAGATGAATTACCTTAGCGATGTTTTCGGAGAGGACCCGGGCGCCGAATCTGTTTGCATGCAGATCATCCGCTTGAAGAAACGCGGACTCTCCCAGAAAATGTCCCAGTTGTCAATGAACCCGATGTTTTGATTCTCGCAGAAGCCTTTCAGCCAGTTGTTTAATCCCAGCAGACGACCGTAGTATTCGTTTGATCTTCTAACGAGAGGTAGTGGACCCGACATGAAGATCCTTGCTGACGGTGTCCTCTCCTTCGTGGCTTTGATTAGTGCTGCAAAGTCAGCCTTGAGAATCACCGACTGTCGGTGCCTCACATTGTTTACCTCGGTGTGTAATACAATAGATCCCATTGCCCTGTTCTTGTGCTTCTCGTAGACTGTCGCCGCACGTCTCATAACATCTCGGACACGAGCACCGGGAAAACAAGAAACAAAAGATTTCTGATTAGGGCATGTGATGATGAGATTTCTTACAATTGAATCACCCATCACAATTACATCACCCTGGATTGAAGGCAAACTGGGGGCGCGGAGAAGGTTGAACTGGTTCTGGGTCGAGATGCTCGCCTGTGCCGATGGAGGTGTTTTAGCCTTGAACCCCCGCCTGTATAGCTGAAACAAGCCGAGGTCTTCATCGGTGGTGTTGTCACTCTGACGATGAGGCGCGGTGGTGAAGCTCACGTGGCCTTGGAGGTGAGCGGCACAACGTGGAGTCGATGTTACTGAAACATGGTGTGTTACATCGATTTCAGATGGCGGGGATGGTTTTTCCAGTAACCGAGCCTTCAAATCCTTTAGGTACCTCCGTCTGGCCAGGACCTTGTCGAGAGCCTGGAGTTCTTCTACGACAACGCGATTCATCTCACTGTCGGCCATTGTCTGCTTCTGCTTCCATTTCCACTTTGTTCCCTAGGAAAGAATGAGAGAGAGAGAGAAGTTAGAGTGAGTAAAGGGTCTGAATACTCTCAGTTTAAAGAAGATAAGGCACAATCTAATGAGTTTTTTATTCATCACAGACAGCACAGCTAGACAGTCTTAGTGAAGAGGAACTAGGTAAACCTCTGTCACTCTCAGAATTACTAAATGCTATAAACTCATTTCAAAGTGGGAAAACAGCAGGCCCTGAAGGCTACCCAGTGGGACTTTAAAAATAATTTTCAAATAAGTTAACTCTACTATTATTAGCAACATTTATAGAAGCTAGAGACAATAACATTTTACCTCAAACTTTTTGCCAGGCATTAATTACCGTCTTTCCTAAGAAAAATAAGGACTTACTACAAGTGTATTATACAGAACAATCTCATTTCTGAATAATGACTTTAAGACATTGTCCAAAATTCTAGGTAAAAGGATTGAGAAAGTGCTTCCTTTGGTAATATCACAAGGCCACCAGATATATTAACGGCAGACACTTAGCTTCTAATCTTCTACACTTGTTTAATATAATATATAGCAAAATACCCGCGCTTCGCAGTGGAGAAGTAGTGTGTTAATGAGGTTATGTAAACATATATATACATAAACATATATACTTATATACATATCTACATATACACATATCAACATATATACATATATATATATATATATATATATATATATATATATACATATAGACATCCACATATATATATACATATATCAACATATATATATACACATACATATACACACATATATACATACATACACACATATATATATATATATATATATATATATATATACACATACAGAAACATATATATATATATATATATATATATACATATAGCAAAATACCCGCGCTTTGCAGCGGAGAAGTAGTGTGTTAAAGAGGTTATGTAACCATATATATACATAAACATATATACAGTGGAACCTCGAGATACGATCACCTCTGTATACGAGAAATTCAAAATACGAGGAAAGTATGAGCGAAAAATTCAGATCTAAATACGAGCATTGGCTCGCGTAACGAGCCACGAGCCAGGCTGTGGGTATAGCTCGCGGCTTAGCAAGGGGGCGTGGTAGCAGTTGCGAGCCGCGATCTGTGGTGTCTGCGTTTCTCACTTAAGTGCACAGGTGGGAAACTGCCCACATCCATGATTGTTCCTGTGGCTGATGGGCTGCAGCTGCCATGTCCTCCCCGCATATATAGAGAAGCGCGAGCTGGTTAAGGGGGAGAAAAAGTAAAAGAAAAGAGAGGAGAGAGAGAGAAGGCAGGCAGGCGGGAGGGCGCGCAGGCGAGCAAAGGCTCGCGTGTAGCTGAACAGTGAGCTGAACAGGCGAGCCAAACAGCTGAAGCAGGACGGTGTAGAGAAGGTCAGCTGCATTAAGAGTGTCTCGCCTGTTGCAGAGCCCGCAGGTGAGACGCTAACAGAGAAGAAGCACCGGGGATTGTCATCTGTTTTTTAAAGACGGCATCCTTTTGACGTTTTAACCTCGTGTTAAAGGATTGTTATTCTTGTGTATTTTAAACCTCCACTTCACAAATGTTTTAAGGATTATTTATTTAAAGATTTATTGAATGCTCTACTGCACTTTGGACACCTGTTTTGATTCTTTTAATAATCAGTTATATTATTTACCAGTGTTATTTATTAAAGGTAGACTACAGTATATATAATTTATCAGTGTAAATTTGTTAGGAAAATTGATTTTTATGTTAATATATTTGGGGTGCAGAACGGATTAACTGGATTTCCATTATTTTCAATGGGGAAGTTTGTTCTAGATACGAGAAATTCGCTATACAAGCTCAGTTCTGGAACGAATTAAACTCGTATCTAGAGGTTCCACTGTACATATATATACATATCTACATATACACACATCTACATATACATATATATATATATATATATATATATATATATATATATATATATACACACATATACAAATTTACATATCTACATATATATATATATACATATATATATATATATACATATATACATATATATATATATATATATATATATATATATATATATATATATATATATACATACATATACATATATATACATATATATATATATATACATATACATATATATATATATATACGAGCTGTATATACCCGGCGTTGCCCGGGGCAGAAGTAACCTAATCGGTCAAACACTTACATATATACCAAAGTAAACCTAATCGGTCAAACAGTTACATATATAAAAAAACCGAACCTAATCAGACAAACAGCTAATCTATATACATAAGCAAACCTAATTGGTCAAACAGTTACATAAATACAAAAGCAAACCTAATCGATCAAACAGCTTCATATATACAGAAGCGAACCTAATTGGTCAAACAGTTATGCATGTGCAGAATGATTTTACAAACATTATGCGTGTTAACAATCATTAAAAAGAAAAGATTGAGGAACTGTTCTTCTATATGTGATGAAGCCACTAATAAGATAGATTTTTTTCAGGACCCAGCTGTTTCATAACTAAACTACTGCCACCCCAAAGTAATGCCTAATAGTGGTTTTTGGGGTAGTTGTGGAATAAAAAGGGTGTTTTTTAGTCAGTAAGAATCTGACACTACCCTTCAGTACGGGCTGAAGGGTGCCTATGTAAGGTTTTACATCCTTCCCGTATGGAAAAAAAAACATACTAAACTTTTTTTTCATCATTACACATAATCTCAGTCAAATGGAAGTATGCATTCTCAATTTATTTTTATGTAATTTTTACTTTTTCACAAAGCCATCCCATGTCAATTTGTATGAATAAACTTTTGCTAGAGAGTTAGCAAAAGTTTATTCATGCACATATTTTAATACGGATAATCTATCTCTAATCAAGGTTCTCATTTTCATTCTAATTTAAAATAATAATAGATACTCATTTTTTTCTTCTGTTTTAGAAAAAACAATCTATGCCACCTACGTCTTCGTCAAGTCAGCTTCATCCAGCTTCATCACATATAGAAGAAGAGTTCCTCAATCTTTTCTTTTTAATGATTGTTAACACGCATAATCTTTGTAAAATTATTCTGCACATGCATAACTGTTTGACCAATTAGGTTCGCTTCTGTATATATGAAGCTGTTTCATCGATTAGGTTTGCTTTTGTATTTATGTAACTGTTTGACCAATTAGGTTTGCTTATGTATATAGATTAGCTGTTTGTCCGATTAGGTTCGCTTCTGTATATATGAAGCTGTTTATCCGATTAGGTTCGGTTTTTTTATATATGTAACTGTTTGACCGATTAGGTTTACTTTGGTATATATGTAAGTGTTTGACCGATTAGGTTACTTCTGCCCCGGTCAACGCCGGGTATATACAGCTCGTATATATATATATATATATATAGCAAAATACCCACGCTTCGCAGCGGAGAAGTAGTGTGTTAAAGAGGTTATGA